>NC_037689.1:152078039-152151128 GCF_003255815.1 Theropithecus gelada | reverse complement strand
TGTTGGTGGGATTGTAAACTAGTTCAACCATTATGGAAAACAGTATGGTGATTCCTCAAGGATCCAGAACTAGATGTACCATATGACCCAGCCATCCCATTACTGGGTATATACCCAAAGGATTATAAATCATGCTGCTATAAAGACACATGCACACGTATGTTTATTGTGGCACTATTCACAATAGCAAAGACTTGGAATCAACCCAAATGTCCATCAGTGACAGACTGGATTAAGAAAACGTGGCACATATACACCATGGAATACTATGCAGCCATAAAAAAGGATGAGTTTGTGTCCTTTGTAGGGACATGGATGCAGCTGGAAACCATCATTCTTAGCAAACTATCACAAGAACAGAAAACCAAACACCGCATGTTCTCACTCATAGGTGGGAACTGAACAATGAGATCACTTGGACTGGGGAAGGGGAACATCACACACCGGGGCCTATCATGGGGAGGGGGGAGGGGGGAGGGGTGAGGGATTGCATTGGGAGTTATACCTGATGTAAATGACGAGTTGATGGGTGCTGACGAGTTGATGGGTGCAGCACAGCAACATGGCACAAGTATACATATGTAACAAACCTGCACATTATGCACATGTACCCTAGAACTTAAAGTATAATAATAATAATTAATTAATTAATTAATTTTTAAAAAAAAGAAAAAAGAAGAAAAAAACTTGTCATAAAGTTTATTTTACTTTATTTTTTTTTTGAGGCAGAGTCTCGCTCTGTCGCCCAGGCTGGAGTGAGTGGCGTGATCTCGGCTCACTGCAAGCTCCGGCTTCTGGGTTCACGCCATTCTCCTGCCTCAGCCTCCCGAGTAGCTGGGACTACAGGTGCCCACCACCCACCCAGCTAATTTTTTGCATTTTTAGTAGAGACGGGGTTTCACCGTGTTAGCCAGGATCGTCTCATCTCCTGACCTCGTGATCCGCCCGCCTAAGCCTCCCAAAGTGCTGGGATTACAGGCCTGAGCCACTGTGCCCAGCCGTCATAAAGGTTATTAAACGATAAACCCAACCCAAAACAGAATGATCTTTGCCTGTGTAATCTTTCACAAAAAAGACATTATTATTGGTTTAATGAAAACAGCTAAATCCTGAATTATTTGATAAAATAACCATATATTCAATCTTAAGATTCTAACTCAGATAAATGCCTGAAATTCACAAGCTATAAAATGGTTGACAGGAAAATAACTTTGGTGACTATTGCAGTTCTCATAAATAATCTAGGTAAACTATTAAAATAAAATAATTAGGTAAATGTGATGGGATAAATACTTGTAGATAAACTTGCCATAATTTAGAATCTAAAGTTAAATAATAGATACTTCATTAAATGGGTATTTTCTAATTAAAAAATATATATTGTAGGAAAACATTTTTTCTAAAAAACATGTGTGTTCTTGTTAAAAGGTGAATAATTTTTGTCTAATTCAAAGCTTATTTAAAGGTTATGTATAAAACAAGTAAAAAGAATGGGGAAATAAGAGATACGTAAAGAAAGGTATAGAAATAAAGAAGTATTTTTGGTAAAACAGCTTAAAAATAATTTTATATGATAAAGAATCTTATATGGTATTTTTTTGTGTGCCAGAATAAAATGATTGGTTATTTAAGAAAGAGGGAAGGTCAAGACAAACCAGAAAGTCCAAGCATATCATGAATAGTCTGGCCACAGCTCAGTTCCTCCTTTTAAGAAAAAAAAAAATGTGGGATCAAATCTTGTATGATCAAGTTGTCTATAATTAAAGGGAAATCATTTATAATGGTCTTTCTAGAGATCGGGTTTTGATATTTAAAGAAAAAACACTTATACACTAAAGGATCGATTAGAAAAATGGTATTTTCTTAAGGTATTTGCTTTACCCTTAATAAAATCATAAGACATTATGATTTTTTTAATGCAGAGTTCAACTTTCATTGTGTCCCACTTTTTCAGCTTTCTCTCCCCTTTTAAAAGTCTGAAATAATAACTCTCCTTCAACTCATTTTCAGCTCCTGTACATTTCTTTTTTTTCCCTCCTTTGGTTTCTGTTTGTTGTGGTCTGATGCTAAAAGTGTTTTATCTTAAAGGTCTAAAGAAAATGTTTCCTTCCAACATAATATTCAGTGCTCTTGGCTTTAAATTGTTTTATGAATCTGAAAATTTGCATTTATGATCCAGAAGACATTCTTCCTATGTCTAACTAATTCAAGTACCCATTTCATTAGTTTTGACTTGATGTTATCTAAATGAAACTCCCCATAGGGAACAGCAGTCACACTGCAGAAGATGTCTTTTGCCTTTGGGTAACTGGCCTGATAAACAGATTTTACGCTTTATCAAAATAATTTCTATGTCATTATTACTAAGTTTTGATTTGCTTAGGGAAAAAACTGAGATTAAAACTTTTTTTTAAATTAAGGTTATTACATCCATATGACTTTCTATATGTGCTTTTAAAATTCTTGTGCCACTAAGTTACAGGGCTATGACTACTGGGTCTAAAAAGAACCCCAAGTCCTGCTAAATATTAAACACTGACGGCAATTAAATCCTCATCTCCAGACCCCATAGAAGATGCCAATCAAAATAAACTTTGTTCATGAGACACATGGCCAGAAATTAAAGCTATTTAACTCCTCAAGGTCCAGGGACTATCGTGGAAGAGGTGAGCACATGAGATTCTAAGGGCTGATTTTGAGAGATAAAGTAAGTTCAGTTTCTCTATAAATTAACCATTAATGTTGAAGGCACACTGATGTAGCGTGTGGGTCCCTGTGTCAGATTAACAAGGTTTTCTTGGAGCATTAAACCACTCCTTAATAAAAGATTATAAAGATTATAAAAAGGCTATGGAAATTATATCTTAGGGTCAAGATGATTAACATTTTATAGATTGTTTATAAAATTTTGAAAAAAATTTAATTGGCCTCATGCTGTCTTTATTAGGGCTTATTGTTTGGAAAATTAAGTCTCCTCTCTCAAAGACTAAAGATTTTTACCTTTAAAAAAAAACTTTGAGTTATCACTTTGGCTAAATGAATGCCTTATTTTACAATGACCTGTGATCCTATTTTGTGATATCAAGTGTTTTAAACTTTTTATATTTGACAAACTTTCCCAAATCAAATTTTAACTTCAGTACTCATTAATGTTTTATGTTAGTCCTCTGAAGTTCAGAAGAGACATATTCAACTTATTTGATATAATAAAGTCAAACAGGAAGTATTGTCAAATATGAAACAGTGTTTAAGCTTCTTTGGATTATGTTTATATAACTGTGTTATTAGTGAATGTTCCAGAATTGTATGAAATTCCTGTGATTCTGATGTCTTAGCATATGTTATCAGCAGTAATTATGTTTATTATGTAAAACTGTTGTATGCCACAGAAATAACCAAATTTTCTTGTCAATTGTGTGTTTAACTATGACTATTCTAAGACTTTTGTTATCCACAGTTGTTTTATTTTTATCCTTTTCAAAAGGTGGTTTTATAATCAACATAGGACTCTGACAGGTGCTCTTGAGTGCAGGTTTCTGATAACGTTGGAGATAGTGACACTACAATAGAGGAAAAACTTCCCAAGACTCCCATAGAGAGCTGAAATATTCACGAATATCAAGCAGAACAAGAGTTAACTGCATGGACTAAACTAATAGAAGACTGAAATAAATCCTTTTATGACTTTTTGCTTAAAACATTGCTGATCTTTTGTTTGTTTTTCAGAGCCAAAGACACTTTTTGAAGCTTTTGACAATTGAGTAAAATATATTCCTATAAACAAAATTTGGAGCACATTTCTCTCTACCTGATTTCTCCAAAATTTGGAAAGTGGTTGTGAGTATTCTCAACTTATGGCAATATTGTTATTTGCCTAAGTATAATAAGAACCTGCTTTCTTTTGTAACAGGACACAATTGGAGACACACTGGTTCTTTTAGCAAGGTTTTGACTGGAATAACATGCTTTCAAATACAGATTCCTTCAAGTAATCAAAGTTGACTTATAGAGCCAATAAAAGCCCCTTGGGAAAACTGGCCTCACACCTTGTCTGTGCAGTCCCTATACAGGTTCCTGACCTGTGGTAAGTAAAAAATGTCACTTTCCGACTGGCCCAGGATCCCCAAGTTTTCTTGGAACCTCAAGGTAAGGAATTCACCCAATTAACATAGGTATTTGCAGACATAGGCTGGGCTTAAGACATTAAATTCAAATCCAAGATTGCTTATGGAATAAAGTTCCAGCAAAGCCAATTTAAAAAAAGAGGAGCCTATATGGCAAATAATTATTAATTAGATTCTGGTCTTGCCTAACATTTTTCATTTTTTATTATTTTCTGCAGTTTGGGCTGAATTCTAAAATTTTTTCTGGCTACAAGTCTCCTTTTTTCCCATTTTTCCTGATTTGAAATTTAAAAATTAAGCTGTGCTTTCTTAAAGCTCTGTAAACTAAAGCTAGACAACTTAAACTTCAGAAGAAAGAAAATAACAGCAACCTATTTACATATTATACATAAACCAATTTCATACCTGCCTACTGATGTATGGACTTCAGAGGAATATGGCCTATATTGATTTTCCAGGATTGTTCTTCAATTTATGTTTGTTTGTTGTTGTTTTTCTCCCTTCCTACCCCTATTTTCCCTTTGTAGGACATGAGACTTCACAACCTGCTAAAAATGAGCTTTCCTAATAATGTGGGATCTATCTGTCTGGGAATAAAGCATCCTAGCCATGACAGATCAGACAAAAGCTGAGACCAGAGACTCATTTTCTTCTAAAATGCTTTCTCTGAAAGATTTTAAAAGGGAAAGGGGAGAATATGAAAGGAAAATAAATCTCTCCAAAATCACCAAGCCAAAGGGAAAAGTCAAGCAGGGAACTGCATTAGGTAAATGTCCCCCCCCCCCCCATTCTATTCCTAAATAAGATAGCTATAAAGATAAATAAACAAACAAACAAACAAACAAACAAACAAATAAGCTACATGCCTCCCTCACAATTTGCCCACAAGGAAATTCCTTGTGAAACAAATGGCAAGCAGGACTCAAAGTCATCCCTCTACTCACATGATACAAATGCATATCTGATTACTTCTTTTGCCCTACTGTTGCACTGAGCCAGACTAAGGCATAATTGACTATTCCTGTAAATTGTGTATCCAGTGAAAGGCTAATCAGAAACTCAAAAGAATGCGACCATTTTTCTCTTATCTACCTATGACCTGGGAGCTCCCTCCTCTATTGCAGTTGTCCCACCTTGCTGGATGAAACCAATGTACATCTTACATATATTGATTGATGTCTCCTGTCTCCCTAAAATGTATAAAACCAAGCTGTGCCCCAACCACCTTGGGCACATGTCGTCAGACCCTTCTGAGACTGTGTCATGGGTGTCTCCTTAACCTTGGCAAAACAAATTATCTAAACTGACAGAGACCTGTCTCAGATATTTGGGATTCACAATCCCTTTATCATTATATAAAGACCTTCTTTGTCTCTTGTGACAGATTTTGACTGAAAGTCTATTTTGTCTGATATAAATATAGCCACCCTGCTCTCTTTGGGTTGCCATTTGCATGGAGTATGGCGAGAGAAGATCTTAAATGTTCTTACCACAAAAATGTGGTAACTATGTGAGGTGATGCATGTGTTAACTAACTTCGTTGTGATGATCATTTCACAATATACATGTATATCAATCGTCACAATGTGTACCTTATATATATAAAATTTTGTCAATTATATCTCAATAAAATTGGAGGCGAAAACTTTTTTTAAAAGACTAGGAGTGGTCAGTTAGGGGGAGGACCTGACAGAAGCTTAAGGTACTGCTGCCAGTTGGGAGCTACTGAGAGCATTGCTCAAACCAAAATATGATGGGCCGCATTAGAGACCAACAGAGAGAAAGACTGGGGAACAAGAGACATCCCTGTGGACACCAGTGGGTGCCAGGTCGCATTTGCAAGCTGATGTGAGGGGACCAATTTCCCCATAGCATATTAGCCACACATCCTTTGTCCCATACATCCAGATGGTAGAAAGAGACTATCATTCTTATCAGAGACTATCTGCAATGACTGTTTAATTTATCAATTTACACTAAACTTTAAATCAGACTGATATTTACTTAAATTCTTTTTCACTAACCAACAGGTGGGAGCTTGTGGGGGAAGTCAATAAGTTATAATAAAACAGAAGAGTTGCACTTTCTGTGAACATCTGAGTTTTGGTGTTAGGGGCATTTGGAACCCTGCTACTCACACAGCAATTTGTTGAGTAACCTTACACATAGCTTTATAGTCTTTATACTCTTGTCCAAGTTGTTCCTTACTACAAATTGCTGAATGTGGAATTGTTGGGTTATAGACTATCACCATATTAAGGTTTTTATATTGTTCCACATAATGGCTATACCAATTTACATTCCACGCTCACAGCCCTCCTTCCTCTGTCCCTAATATTATTTCCTTGTTTTTCTTTACATTTTTTGCTAATATGTTTGGCAATATATTATTTAATTTTGCCTGTATTTTAAAAAAGTCTTGAAGTGTTCCTCTGCTTGGTGCCCCAGAACTTTTAAATTTATTTTTGAAATATACATACAGGAAAGAATGCAGATCATATGTATGTAGCTCAAAGAGTTACCACAAAGATAATAAATTCCTCCTCCCCTCCCCCTCCATGTCACCAGCCCCTCCTAACCCCCAAAGCAACCCTTATCCTTTCATCTAACACATAACCTTTCCCATTTTAAAATTTTATAAAAACTAAGCTATACATATGTATTCTGTGATTTTCTTGCTTTATTCATATAACGTTTTGATATTCTTCCATGTTGATGCTTGTAGTTGCAGTTAGTCCATTTTCACTCATTCTGCATAATGTCCCATAGTATGAAGAGAACGCTACTCATTTAGACTATCAACTGCAGAAGGATATTTGTATTGATCCTATGGTTTTTTTCTATTCTAAGTAAAGCTTCCATAAATATTCTTGCACATGTCTCACAGTGCACATGTGCAAGTTTCTGCAAGGAATATACCCTGTGATTGAATAGCTGGGTCAAAGGGTAAGCAAATGTTCCATTTTATGATACAATGCCAGCTTCCCAAAGACATTGCATCAATTTACACTCCTACCAGCAGTATGTGAATGTTGCCATTATCCCATATCCTTGATAATATGCAATATCATCAGCCTTTTAATTGTCTGTCAATCTGGTGAATGAGAAATTATGTCCCATTGTTTTCTTAATTTATATTTCCCTGATAACTGATGAGATTGAAGACTTTTTCTTGTGTTTATAGATCATTTGTCTATCTTCTATGAAAATCATGTTAATGGATTTTGCCCATTTTTCTAATTAGTAGTTTTGCTTATTCTTTATTGATGATAGGAATTTTTTTTTTTTTTTTTTTTTTTTTTTTTTTTTTTTTGAGACAGAGTCTCGCTGTGTCTCCCAGACTGGAGTGCAGTGGCACGATCTCGGCTCACTGCAAGCTCCACCTCCCGGGTTCACGCCATTCTCCTGCCTCAGCCTCCCGAGTAGCTGGGACTACAGACGCCCGCCACCACGCCCGGTTAATTTTTTGTGTTTTTAGTAGAGACGGGGTTTCACCGTGTTAGCCAGGATGGTCTCGATCTCCTGACCTCATGATCCACCCGCGTCGGCCTCCCAAAGTGCTGGGATTACAGGCGTGAGCCACCACGTCCGGCCAGGAATTCTTTATATACCTGATACACTAATGTTTTGTAGGCTATGTGTGTGGAAAATACTTTCTTCCAGTTTGAGGATTGTATTTGTCTTCCAAAAGTTTTGGAAGACAAAACTTTTATATTGCCTTTTATATTTAGCTCCTTAAGCTACTTGGAATTGATTTTTTATATGGTGTGAGGTAGAGTCCAATGTCATTTTTTTATATTGTGAAAAGTTGTAACTTTCCACTCATGAACTTTGAACTGAACTGCTGTACCTAAAGGCAGTTCTAGGAACTGTGAATAGCAGATAGTTGCAATAAATTCCAAGAAGCAATAAATTCGAAGGAGCAAAATCAGATTTTGAACATGATCACCTTGAACCACAGCTGGCTGACCATAAAAAGGCATCGGAATGTTGAAAAAAGACAAGCTGTAGGACCACCCAGCCTCTGAGGCAACCGACTTGCTGTTGCAGTACTTTTCTACTCTGAGCTTTGCCTCAGTAAAAACCAAGTTTCGCTCAAGGAGTCACTCCCTCTTCTGTTCTTCTGACTACAGTAGTTTAGGTAAAGTGCTTACCTTCCTTCACCTCTATCTAGTTTCGGTTTCCATTTTGATGCTATGAATACCCAGTACGCCCAGTACCACTTGGTGTAAGTCTGTCCTTTCCTACTGATTTACCTGTCATATTATCAAGTGTCTAAATATGCATGACTCTGTTTCTGGCCTCTTCTTTCCGGTCCATTGGTCTATTTCTGTGCCTATACCACACTCTTAATTACCATAGCTTTATTAAGGTCTTGCTATCTGCAAGACAGGTCCCCCACTTTGTTCTTCTTTGGCTAGTCTTACTGTTGACAACTCTACACATATTTTGAAATTAGATTGTCAAGTTTCACAAAACATAGCTATTGAGATTTTTATCAGGATTGCATTGAATCTTTAGGCCAATTTCAGGAGAACCTACATCTTAATAAAATTAAGCCTTCCAAACCATGAACATGATTTCTCTTTCAATTTTTAGCTCTTCTTCAATGTATGCGGACAGAATTTTATAATTCTCTCCATACAGTACCTATATATGGTTTGATTTGTTCCTAGGTATTTGATCATTTTAGATGTCATAACGAAATGGAGTCTTTTAAAATTATATTTTCTGTGTGTCATTGGTGTATAGAAATACAATTGATTTCTTTATATGACTGTAGCTAACAACCTTGGTAATAGCATTTATTAATTTTAGTAATTTATCTGTAGATTTTTAAATATTCTACATAGACAATAATATATCCATTGATAACAACAATTTTGTTTCTGCCCTCCCAGTTTTTATACCATGATACATTTATTTTTGCCTTATTCTGCCGGATAGAACTTATAATACAACACAGAGAAAAGTGGTTATAGAGGCATCTTTGTCTTGTTCAAAATGTTAAAGGAAATACATTCAGCTTTTCAATACTATATTTGTTGTAGGTGTTTTAGATGTTTTACAAATAGTTTTTAAAAATCAGATTAAAGAGGGAATTTTTGTTTGTTTGTTTTGAGACAGAATCTCACTGTCACCCAGGCTGAAGGCTGAAGTGCAGTGGCATGATCTCAGCTCACTCCAACCTCCGCCTCCTGGCTTCAAGCGATTCTCTTGCCTCAGTCTCCCAAAGAGCTGGGACTACAGGTGCTTGCCACCTCGTCCAGCTAATTTTTGTATTTTTCATAGAGATCGTTTTTAACCATGTTGGCCAGGCTGTCTCGAACTCCTGACCTCAAGCAATACACCCATCTCGGCCTCCCAAAGTGCTGGGATTACAGGCGTGAGCCACCACGCCCGACTAAAGATGGTTCTTTCTATGCCTAATTTGATAAAAGATTTTTTTATCATTAATAGATATTGAATTACATTGAATATTTTCCACCTACTGAGATAATATGAGTTTCTCCATAAATATGGTAAATTGGATTAATAAATTTTCTAATGTTAACTAATCTTGAATTTCAGTATCTGAAGTTTTTGGTCCAGTTTGGTTATCTGTAGTTTCTGCTGGATCTCACTCACAGGACTTTGTTTCCTTGATTATTTAGTGATTTATTCGTCTATGGATATGTATGGAATTTAAGGTCTGGTATCAATGAGGACTCCTTCAAAAAGACATGTTTTGCTTTGCCAGGCACCTCGGGGCTCTATCAGTCAAGAAAACACTTGAAGTTAAATTCTCTACTTAAGGTTTGTCAGGTTACTCAGGTAGTGCAACTTTGAGCTGCCAACCAGAGCAAGGGCCAACTTGTACTTACGAATTCTCAGGGCAGGGTTTTCATTAGTCCCTTGTGGTAGATTCAGTTAGTGGTCCCACAGAAAGTAGATTAGTGGTTGCCAGGGACTAGGAATGGGGAGTGACTACTAATGGGGCTGGGGTCTCCGTGGGTAATGAATCTGTTCTGGAATTATGCTACAGTCTGGATATTTGTGTTCCCCCAAATTCCTATGCTGAAACCTAATTATCAATGTAATGGTATTCAGAAGTGGGGCTTTTTAGAGGTGGGGCCTTTGGGATTGAAGAGGCCCACGCAAGTTTGTTTTCCCCCTTCCACCATGTGAGAATTCAGCAAGAGGCCACCTTCTATGAGGAACAGGCCCTCAGCAGACACAGAATCTGCTGGCATCTTAATCTTGCACTTCCAGCCTCTAGAACTGTGAGCCATAAATGCCTGTTGTTTATGAGCTATCCCATTTGTGGTATTTTGTTATGGCAGCCCAAACAGACTAAGACCAATTAGATAGTAGCAATGGTTGCACAACTCTGTGAATATACTAAAAACCACTGAAGTTTTCACTGTAAGAGTCTTATGCTCTGCTGACTGAGCTAGCTGCACCTGCGAGTTGTTCACTTTAAATGGATGAATTTCACGGTATGCAACTGTTATCTCAATTTTTTAAAAAGTACTTGTTTCATAGGATTGTCATAAAACTAAATGAAAGTATGTAAAATGCACAGTGACTGTATTCAATGAACAGAAGGAAAAAAAAAGCTAGTGGTCTAATTCTTGACTACTGTAATAGAATTTTAAGTGCATACCCTTGCCCTGGCCTCGTGGTAGGTAGAAAATACTTTCTCGGCCGGGCGCGGTGGCTCAAGCCTGTAATCCCAGCACTTTGGGAGGCCGAGACGGGCGGATCACGACGTCAGGAGATCGAGACCATCCTGGCTAACACAGTGAAACCCTGTCTCTACTAAAAAATACAAAAAAACTAGCCAGGTGAGGTGGCGGGTGCCTGTAGTCCCAGCTACTCGGGAGGTTGAGGCAGGAGAATGGCGTAAACCCGGGAGGTGGAGCTTGCAGTGAGCCAAGATCCGGTCACTGCACTCCAGAGCGAGACTCCGTCTCAAAAAAAAAAAAAAAAAAAGAAAGAAAAAGAAAATACTTCTCACTCCTTGACGGTGGGCTTAGTCATGTGACTTCCTTTGGCCATGACTGTATTCAAGAATGTGTTAATATATTTTAACTAGCATTTTCAGTTGTTTTCACCAACAAAGTCATCCAGGTACCTGGTCTGCCATGGTGCCAGAAATTGCCTTTTTTTTTTTTTTTTTTTTTTTGCATTATTTCAATCTGTATTTCAAATGACCAGTGTGGTATCTTTTTCTGTACTTTTATTTGTATTCCTTTCTATTTCTCATTTTTTATATTGCCTGTTCATAAGTCTGTTGGTGCTTTTCATTATTTATTTTAAAGAGTTCTTTTAAAATATTTTTATTTTTTATTTCAAAATTATTTGGGTAGAGGTGGTTTTTAGTTACATGGATAAGTTCTTTAGTGGTAATTTTTTTTTTTTTTTTTTTTTTTTTTTTTTTTTTTTTTTTGAGACGGAGTCTCGCTCTGTCGCCCAGGCTGGAGTGCACTGGCCAGATCTCAGCTCACTGCAAGCCCTGCCTCCCGGGTTTATGCCATTCTCCTGCCTCAGCCTCCCGAGTAGCTGGGACTACAGGTGCCCGCCACCTCGCATGGCTAGTTTTTTGTATTTTTAGTAGAGACAGGGTTTCACCATGTTAGCCAGGATGGTCTCGATCTCCTGACCTTGTGATCTGCCCGTCTCGGCCTCCCAAAGTGCTGGGATTACAGGCTTGAGCCACCGCGCCCGGCCTTTAGTGGTAATTTCTGAGATTTTGGTGCACCCATCACCTCAGCAGTGTACACTGCACCCAATGTGTAGTCTTTTGTCCCTCATCTCCCTCCCACCCTTTCCCCTGAGTCTCCAAAGTCCATTGTATAATTCTTATGCCATTTGTCGTCATAGCTTAGCTCCCACTTATAAGTGAGAACATACGATATTTGGTTTTCCATTCCTAAGTTATTTCACTTAGAATAATGGTCTCCAACTCCATCTGTGGGTTGCCATTATTTTGTTCTTTTTTATGGCTGAATAGTATTCCATAGTATAATATATATATACCACACTTTCTTTATCCACTCATTGGTTGATGGGCATTTGACTGGTTCCACATCTTTGCAATTGCAAATTGTGCTGCTATAAATATGCGTGTGCAAGTGTCTTTTTCACATGATGACTTATTTTCCTCTGGGTAGATATCCAGTAGTGGAACTGCTGGATTAAATGGTAGTTCTACCTCTAGTTCTTTAAGGAATCTTGGTACTGTTTTCCACAGTGGTTGTACTAGTTTACATTCCCACCAGCAATGTAAAAGTCTTCTCTTTTCACCACATTCACACCAATATCTATTCTTTTTTTATTTTTTTATTATGGCCACTCTTGCAGGAGTAAGGTGGTATCTCATTATGGTTTTAATTTGCATTTCCCTGATAATTGGTGATGTTGAACAGTTTTTCATATGTTTATTGGCCATTTGTATATTTTCTTTTGAGAATTGTCTATTCATTCCTTTGCCCACTTTTTGATGGGGTTATTTTTTCTTGCTAATTTGTTTGAGTTCCTTGTAGATTCTGGATATTAGTCCTTTGTCATTAGATGCATTGTTTGCAAATATTTTCTCTCATTCTGTGGGTTGTCTGTTTACTCTGCTGATTATTTCTTTTGCTGTGCAGAGGCTTTTCAGTTTAATCAGGTCCCACCTATTTATTTTTGTTTTTGTTGCATTTGCTTTTGGGTTCTTGGTCACGAACTCTTTGCCTAAGCCAATGTCTAGAAGAGCCTTACCAATGTTATCTCCTAGAATTTTTATGGTTTTAGGTGTTAGATTTAAATCTTAGATCCATCTGGAGTTGATTTTTGTACAAGGCAAGGGATGAGGATCCAGTTTCAATTGTCTACATGTGGCTTGCCAATTTTCCCAGCACCATTCATTGAACAGGGTGTCCTTTCCCCATTTTATGTTTTTGTTTGTTAGGTCAGAGATCAGTTGTTTGTATTTGGCTTTATTTCTGGGTTCTCTATTTTGTTCCATTGGTCTACATGCCTATTTTTATAGAAGTACCATGCTGTTTTGGTAACTACGGCCTTGTAGTATAGTTTGAAGTCAGGTAATGTGACCTTAGATTATCTATTTGTGCTGTTTTAGACTTTTTGATTTGGCATTTAATGCTATGAACCTTCCTCTTAGCGCTGCTTTTGCTGTATCCCAGAGGTTTTGATAAGTTGTGTCCCTGTTACTGTTCAGCTCAAATACATTTTTAATTTCCATCTTGATCTCATTGTTGACCCAAAGATCATTCAAGAGCAGATTATTTAATGTCCATGTATTTGTATAGAAAAAGTCCTATCCTGAGGGTCTGTTTTCTGAGGCCACCCCATTTCTGACACCTGTTTTCCTAGCCTATGTTCAGCAGAAAGCAAAGCCTGGAGCAAAACATATGTGGTAAAGCTTTAGTGAAGGATGCAATCCCATGGGTGTAAGAGTGAGGGAATAAATGAAGTGAGGTAGGGAAGGATGGAAATAAAATATACTTTGGTGTGCTACTGAGTTCGCCACTGTTACTCAAGAAAACACACCTTGTTTCACAGTCTTCCTGAATGCTTCTAGATGAGTTGTATAGAATCACAGCATCTTGAAATGGTTGAGGAAAGGAATTGATCTGCCTACAGGTGTTTGTCTCATTTCTGTCAGTGGTCAAAGTTCACCCTATTGGGTGTTTGTTAGTTTCCTCACACCTCTGAGTTGTTGTGTTACCTTGGTCCTGATAGTCAGTAGGAAAGCCAGATCCCACACACCACAGTTCAGTCCTGAGTCCAAAAGTGGTAGAGCCTCCATGGATCTGGTCAGGATGAGCTTGAGTGCAGAAGCTTCTGCTGCAGTGAGTGCAGTAGAGGACATTTCAGAACCCAGCCCTCACTTTAGAAAAGTGAAGGAGTCAGAAATGTCAGGAGATGTGAAAAAGGCAGTGGCAGTCAGGGATTTCCATTGATCAAGTGCCTGATGGCCTGGGAAGTAGATAAGGCTGAGAAAATATGGAAGGAGTATAAATTGGAGCAAGGTCATGCATACTATGGTTTTCATACCTGGACAAACAAGGCAACTCTAGTCCTGAATATTTTGCAGATGCACAGAGGGAGACCTTACAGACCAAACTGGGAATAGTCGTTCCCTCTAGGAGTAGAATTGCTGGCTCACAGGGTAGATGTATGTTCAACTGTAAGAGATAATGGAAACCCATTTTCCTTACAACTGGTACCAATTTAGACTCCCACCAGCAATATTCAACAAATCATATGGATTTACATCCTCCCCAACACTTGATACTGTTAGACTTTTAAATTTTTGACAACTGAATGGGTGAACAGTGGTATTTCATTGTAGTTTTGCTTTGCATTTTCCTGATCACTAATGATGTCGAACATCTCTTTATATGTTTATTGGCCATATGTGTCTCTCCGTTGGTGAAATGTCTATTCATGTGTTTTGCCCACTTCTTTACTGGATTGTGTTTTTCTTAATAATTTGTAGTCCTTTATATATTCACAATTGGAATTCCTTGCCACTTATCTGTATTGAAAATATTTTCCCCCAATGCACAGCTGTGTTTTTTGCTCTTTATGGTGTCTTCATAAATTAAAATTCTTAAAGTCAAAGTTACCACTGTTCCATTCTATGGTCAATGGTTTGTCCACATTGTTTAGAAATCTTTATCCCAAAGTCTAAAAGTTTCTTGATTATGTTTCCTGTCAAGAGCTTTAAGGGTATGTTTTTGACATTTAATTCCTTAATCCATCTGGAATAGATTATTATTATTTTCCATATCACATGAATGAGGGTTCGAATTTCATCTTTTCCAATATAAATAACCATTTTCCACCGTCAGTTAATAAAATGTCCCTGTTTACTTACCTAACATGCCACTTCTATCATATACCACATTTCTATACTGGCATGGATGGGTTTCTGGGTTCTCTATTCTACGCCATTGCTCAGTTAGTCTATCCGTGCATCAATATCACAGTGTTAACTTCAATCTCTACCCCGCCCCCGCCTCGTTCGTTTAGCGTGATCTTGTGGAAGGGAACCGTCATTCACATGAGTTCAGCCTCTTTGTAGAGAAAACTGGGCAATGCAGCTCTAAACTGTTGCCCTTGGATTTTCTCCTCTTGGCTATGAGCTCCTCCTTCCCAGGAAGCTTTGAGGAAGGTCAGAATAAGATTACATGTAGTGATGAACTGCTTCTAATACTGTGAGGCTACTAGCTTGGGGTAGGGGACCAAGAGCCCTACAAGTCCATTACATGTTTGTTTTGTTCAGAAAGCCTTCCATCACTGTGACTGGTGTTTGAATGTCTCCAACGCGTTAGGATGCTAAGGAATTCTCCTCTAGGGTTCCTAAGGAATGTTTGCTCCCTTTGCTTTCGCTGAGCCGGAAAAATTTTGTGGCATTTACAGCAGGAGATCTGCCCTAAGTAAAAACAGTTTGGTTTTGAAGGCAATAAGATGTTTCATCATCGAACAGCATACAGCAATTAAATGACAGGGTGCAGCAGCACAGGAGCCTTAAAGGCATTTTCGCAATGTCCAGATCTCAAAGGGTAATGCTGCGCCCGCATCAATTTATGGGAAGAGTCTAGAGTTCACCTACATCCTTCAGACTCCTCTAAGCCGGCCGATTCCGACTTCCCTTGTTGCCTTTCTGCAATCCCCACGAATTTGGCCGGGCACCCGGGCGGCTCAGGCCCAACGGGGCGTGGGCCGTGTGCTCAACCAGCCAGAAACTGGGGGCCCCCTCCCCGTTCTTATCTTTCGGGGATTCTTCTCACGCGGCCACCTACAGCTACGACTTCCTCAGGCCCTTTAAGGGCCGCTTCCCAGAGCGCAGGGCGCTGCGCAGTCCGGGGCGTGGGAGGGTTCCATGGGCGGAGCGAGGGCAGGAGTGGGTGGAGCGTGGGCGGAGCTCCGTCCACGCCCGCCCGGCGCACCGCCTGCTGGGCGGTGACTGGCCCAGCCGCACCGCGTCTCCCGCGGTCTCTGCAGCCCCGCAGGCCCCGGGCCCTCTCATTCTCAGCGCTGCCCTGTCTTGGGTTCCAGTGTTCCAGCTTCTGCGAGATGACGCTCAAGGCGAGCGAGGGCGAGAGTGGGGGCAGCATGCACACGGCGCTCTCTGACCTCTACCTGGAGCACTTGCTGCAGAAGCGTAGTCGGCCAGAGGTGAGCGGGCTCCGCGAGTCCCAAGGGTGCTGGGCCGGGGCTCGGCTATTCATCTCGGGACTTTCCCTGTCCGGGGCCGTGTCCTCGGGGGGCCTGACCTTGCGGATCCTGGCCATAGGCCGGAGGCCGCGATAGCCAGCGGGGTGGGGACAAGGCCAGCGCGCGGCCGGGTTCGTACCGGGCTGCTGGTGCAGTGGATCCTTGCCCCCAGCAGTCCTTCTAGTTGGAAATCAGGAGAGACAGCGGCCTGGACAATGAGCTTATTAAGGTCAAGGAAAACTTCCTCGTGGACGGAAGTCAGAGTAACAGAAAGTCTTTAAGGAACACATCAAGGAGTAGGTCTGCCTGGTTGTTGTTGAAGTACTTGTGTTTGGATCCGCACAAATGATTGTAAAAGCCAGCTTCTGGTTCTAAACAGCTCACTCACTGTTCCTCTTCATTTAGGCAGGTCCCCTTGTGCTGTGGTGCAAAGAGGGTGGCCAGTGTGTATTTGCGGGTGGAACAAGGAATCCAGATTCCAGGGATGGATGGCTGGTAAATAGCTATTAACCTGTGTCCTCAAAGATGCCCTAAGGGTAGGTTGTGCTTATCTGTTGCTGGCAAATCTCTCCCAAACTCGCTGGTTTACAACACTGAGCATTTTCTTGTCTCTCATAGTTCGTTTTGGTTGGGCCCAGCAAGGTGGTCGTCATTCAGGGTCTGTCAGGTGGGGACACGGCTCACTTACTCATCTGGAGGTTGATGCTGGCTCTCATTTGGAGCCATGAGCCGGAAAATCAACCAGCAGCCTCTCCCTGTGGCTTGGCCAGGTCCCAAGGGGAAAATGTCCAGAGAGAACCAGAAAGCCAGGCAGAAGCTTAGAAGTCACAGCATGAACATCCTAGACTGCAAGGCCTCAATTAATAAATGACTGAAGAGGTGGACATTTGGGATTTAGAGTAACCCTCCGATTTCACAGATGAGAAAACTGAAGATCCCTGCAACGTAAGGCAAACAGTAGAGCTGTAGACTCTTTGGGCTGAGTGGCATTAACTCAAGGAAACAAGTAATGGGCATCAGAACTGAGGCTAGATTTTGTGTCTGCGGAGTCAAAGGTCAGTGTACTTTCTGCTGCGCCGCATTGCCTTTCCCTTTATATTCCACTCGGAGTGAGGCATTCACACCTGCCTGTCATTTCAAATCAGGATTGCAACAGCCTGGATTTAAATGAGTGCAGAAATAATACAGGCGTGAAAGATGCTATTGTTATACAGATGACAAGACAAAATTACAAGTTCTGTTACCTGATTCCCCATGAACTTGGACTTGTAATTTTTTTTCTTCCCCACAGTCAGTACTCACTTGGCTGAGCCTCAACTATTTTTTTAAAATCTCTTTATTTATTTTTGGAAGTCTTATTGAGGTACAGTTAGCATACAGTAGAATTCATGAAATTTAATTGTGCAGTTTGATGACATTTCACAAATGTATACAGTCATGTAACGACAATCACAATCATGACAAAGAATAAACATTTTCAGGGTTCCAGAAAGTTCGCCTGTGGCCCTTGGCAGTCAGTCACTTTCCTCCACCTGGAACCTGGCAACCACTGATCTATCACTACAGATTTGCCTTTTCTGGAATTTTATATAAATGGAATCCTACAGTATGATGTATTTTGTGTCGGGGTTCTTATGTAAACCTATGTGTTCTCTTATGGGCATGCTTGAAAGATTGCCTTTTCGAAAAGAGGCCCTGTCACCACCAGTGTTATGTTGTGGGCACACCCCCTGAGTAAACAGCGTGTTTTGTGGGGCTTTGAGTTTATACTATAATATTGGAGATAGTCTACCAGTTAGCTAATTTGTTTGGTCTTTATTAAAGGATTTGAAGAAGATCAAATAAGAAAACTTACTAAATCCCTGAATGAAATAGCATCCAGCTGTGCCAAAGTGAGCATCTGAGGGAGCATCTTCACATGATGAAGTGTGGCTTGACTCCACAAACCTGCAGCTTCTTATTTCTTTAGGTTCACCTTCCCTTTGGGGCTCTTACCAGTCTTTGCTGCAGCACCAAGCTCTGCCTTTCACTTGCTACGTGGCTTTGGGCAAGCTGCTGAAGCTCTCTGTACCTTAGCTTTCTCTCTTTTATGAAACTGGCAAGTTTGGAAGGTTGTGGCAACATTTACGTGAGGTAATACTTGACAAGGACCTTGAGCCACACTGGGACATCCAGGGTAATGACTCAGTATCCCCTAGGAGCTGCCTGCCCAGTAGTAGCAGTCAGAAAGGTTTTCTATAGTGGCAAGAGTTGAAGCAGGAAAACCTGTGAGGAAGTTGTTGGCTTCAATAGAAATTATAAAATTATTTTGCTGAAAGTTTCATTAAAGGTGTCACTTTATGGAAAAAGGCTACCGATTCAAAACACAAAGTTTCACTTCCAATTATAATCCACATTTAATACTGAAAAAATATTGTCTAAAGATAATTTTGCAATAGGTTTGAATGTAGCCTGTCTCCCCTATTTAAGTATATCTCCTTCCTTAGATAAACTATTTTTTTTTCAATGTGGTCTAGGCAGGTTGATGGAGAAACTAATTTTATTAGCTCTCTCTGGCCTTGTTCTTCACAGTAGCGCCCATTAATGCACATAAAAGTAGTTGTAAAATTCCTGTTACTGCTTTCCTCTTCGGGCCTGTTTGAAGCAACACTTTCCCCAGGACCTGAAGCAATAGGTTGCGAATCCCTGAAAATTCACTTAGGCCTATCCCACAACAAAAAAATCACCTAACAGATAAGTCAGGCTCCAGGCAAATTTCCACTAAGAAAACCTGTTTCTTGGCTCTTAGGGCCATCACATGCAGCATTACTCCCCGCTGGTGGTCATTGAGTGTGACGCAGTGTTGTTTGTTGCCTACTCCAGGTCTGCTGCTGGAACTAGGAGGCAAATAAGGAAGGACACAGACATCGAAACAAATACAGAGTAGTGTGGTGGTGATGTGATAGAGGCAGGCGTGGAGCGCTGTGGAGCAAGGAGGGGCACCCAGCACGGTGGGGCTCTTGCATTTCCCAGTACCTAGGCTGTAACTGGCAAGTAGCACTCGGGCAGAGGGAATAGCCTGTGCACAGACACCAAGGTGCATGCCAGGTGTGGCACCTTCTGCGATGGGAGGAGGTCGAGTCTGCTTCTGACTAGTTATAATTTCACCTGAGAAAGAACTTTTGCTCCAGACTTGGATCTTGCTGTTTCATTTGCAAAGGAAATGTTTCTGTTCAAGGTTTCTCTTTTCACAGAACTGATACTAGAAAGTAAAGTGTAATTTTCAAATTATGCAATCCTCTGCCCAGTTTCCCCAGTATGTGGTGTGGTCTCAGCCAGTCTGCCCTTTCCTATCCTTCAGTTCCAGGAACTTCATGACTTTTCTTCTGTTTTTTTTTTTTTTTTTTTTTTTTCTTTTTTGAGACACAGCCTTGCTCTGTCGCCCAGGCTGGAGTGTAGTGACGTGGTCTTGGCTCACTGCAACCTCTGTCTCCTACTTTCAAACGATTCTCCTGCCTCAGTCTCCCAGCTAGCTGGGATTACAGGTACCTGCCAGCACACCCAGCTAATTTTTGATTTTTGGTAGAGATGGGTTTTCGCCATGTTGGCCGGGCTGGTCACAAACTTCTGATCTCAGGTGATCCGCCTGCCTTGGCCTCCCAAAGTGCTGGGATTACAGGTATAAGCCAGCATCCCTGGCCTTTCGTGACTTTTTTTTCAACACCAGAAGGGCTTAGGATACCTTGTAGATGAGAATCTGCTTTTATTGTTGCTAAGTAGATTCGAGTTTCATCATGAACGTTCTATTCTTTTCTAACTCATTTGTTCTCCCTACTCAAGACACTGAAGTATAATAGAATATCAGGAACAGATATTTCAGGTTAAGATCAATTCCCTTAAATTGGAGTTTGCCAACCTGGGCACTGTTAACATTTTGGGTCTGATAATTCTGTTGTAAAAAGTAATACCTCGCCGCTAAGTTGTGACCATCAAAAATGTCCTGAGACAGTGTCAGGAGGGGAGACAAAATTAGTCGATGCAGAGAGTTTTCTCAGAAGCAGTGAATTGCCTCTAACCTTTCAACGTTGCTAAAAAAGAACTCTGAGTGTGGAGTGTAGAAAGGCAAAAATAAATAGCCATATTTCCAAGATTGGCTGGGGTAGGGGAAGTGACGCCAGAGGAGGGGAAGAGGAACTTTCATAACATAGAGTTTTGCTTTTCTTTTTTTCTTTCATATGAAGAAATATACATGAACAAAACTCATAATAGGTTTTCCCTCAAAAGTTATCTTCCTTGCGAGGCCTTTTCTGCTTTATTTTCCTCCTTAGCACCTGTCATCATCTCTGAATATTCTGCACAGTGCAGAGGCAGCCTTTATGTGAGCGACACAGCACCTGCATTCTCTCCTTGTACCTGCACAAACTCCAAAGTCCATGCTTATAGTTTAACTTCTGGAGTCTGAGGCTTACTCATCCTTTAAGCTCAGACAGGTTTCTGAACCATTTCATGTCTTCAAATATTGACCATAGAATGGGGATGAGCATTTGATTTAACGAGTGTTGTTATTTGCACACAGCTCTGGCACTGGTTTAATGGCGGACTCAGCACCAGGTATCTGCAGCCTTGTGTTTCTTCTGTGTGGACCGGTGCTACTTGAGTTTCCTGTTGTTTCCCCACCTCCGTCCCGGCCCGGTGAAAGCAAAAGCCTTTGCATGTGTACTGAAAGCATGGGGTAGATAAAGCTCGTTGGAAAGGGATCTCTAGAGACTTGGCCTTTAGGTTGATGTGTGTGTTCCCAGATGGATTTAGTACCTGAGAAGCAAAGCACCTGGTTAATGTATGATTTTACAGTACCTGCAAGAATATCCTGGCTCTTAGGCCTTCCTCTCTCCCTAGTTCCTCTCATTTGTGGTTAAACATTGCTAATCTTTTTCTAATACTTCAGAATACCCTTGGCTTTCTCAGTTTCTCTTGTTTTTTTCCCAAAGTGAAATAGGATACTGCCCATGCAAAGAGAGGGAATTTGCGGGCACCTGGGGCCAGGGCTTGCTGGGCAGCTGTCTGGCATCCTCTCGCCGTCTTGGACTTGGCTTTCTAAGTCTCCACGTGGGAGCAGTTGGCAAAAAGCCTAACAGTAGGCTGAGCAAATGTTTGTTCTTTCCTATGTTCACTGTCACTTAATCTAATTGTTTGGATTAGAAAGCCAACTTCAGTTGCCTCTGCTCTATTTACCCCCACCACCACCTGCCCCCGCCCAGTTTGTTTTTCATCTCTTTTTAAATTCCAGCTTCCTTTGAGCAACTGCCTCTGCCCTTTGAACCCTGCAGATGTTTCCTCCGCAGGGGCTTTCAGAGCGGCAGGCATTGCCACTCCAGCACTTTGTCTGATTAAAGGCCAGATGCTGCAGAACAAAGGCCAGACATGGAGTCATGGGTGGGTGTTTATTCCCTGGCTCCTCCTGAATCCCAGCAGTCATCCTTAACAGAGCCACTTCCGCCCTGCCTTGTCACTGGTCAGGGGCAGGCCTGCCATAGCTCTGTGGCCTCCTGTATCCAGTAGAGATGATGGCGGCTGCTTTGAGGGGATGATGTGGAGGTTGTGAAGTGACCTCTGAGAAATAGAATCTAGTACCTTTGACCTTTATTATTTGTTCAGCATTACTCATGTCACTTACAGTATATGTCTGCATATCTTTTCTCCTATGATACGTCAGTAATGAGGAGACGTGGGGACTAGTTGAAGGAGTTCTGTAAGATGAGGTCTCAGAGAAGCTGACCCTCCCTTTCTGAGAGTCTCATGAAGACAGGGTGGCTCAGGGACAAGTTGATGGGGGAGAAAATTGTGCTTTGCTTTTGGAAAACTTATTGTTGCAAGTGTGTACTTTAGTTACCACGTTGAAAGTTTCCGTTTTTCTTAGTCATCATTTGCAACTTCTGCGTAAGCGTGATAATGACTCTTAGTCATCGCAAAGAGGAACATCTTGATGGATAAGCACATCTGAAAGACCAACCTTTGGGATAGCAACGCTTGAACTTTTCTAGCTGGAATGTGTTCTGCCTTTACTAAGCTTTGCTGAGTCTTTAATTTAAAGGCTGACATGTAAAAAGCAATCACTGTAATAAAGCTGGATAAGAAGAATATAACATAGCTGGGCATGGTGGCTCACACCTGTAATCTCAGCACTTTGGGAGGCTGAGGCGGGTGGATCACCTGAGGTTGGGAGTTTGAGACCAGCCTGACCAACATGGAGAAACCCCGTCTCTACTAAAAATACAGAATTAACTGGGTGTGGTGGTGCATCCCTGTAATCCCAGCTACTCGGGAGGCTGAGGCAGGAGAATTGATTGAATTCTGCATATCTTTTCTCCTATGATACGTCAGTAATGAGGAGACGTGGGGACTAGTTGAAGGAGTTCAACTAGTTACAGTGAGCTGAGGTTACAGTGAGCTGAGATTGTGCCATTGCCCTCCAGCCTGGGCAACAAAAGCAAGACTCCGCCTCAAAAAATAAATAAAATAAAATAAAATAAAATTCCTCTACCCACCACCACAGTGAAGATACAGAACTGTTCTATCACCACAAAGACCTCCCTCCTGCTGTCGCTTCATACTCACACTTGTCCTCCTCCCTACTCCATCCCCGCAACCCCTTGCAGCCACTACTCTGTTCAATGTCTCTATGATTTTGTCATTTCAGGACTGTTATATAAGTGGAATCATATAGTATGTGATGTTTTGAGATAGATTAGCTTGCTTTCAGTCAGGATAATGCCTTTGAGATGGATCCCAAGTTGTTTTACTATCAATATTGTGTTTTTTGTTTTAATTGCTGAGAAGTGTTCTATGGTATGGATGTATTACAGTTTAACTGTTCACCTATATTTTGGTTCTTTATAGGTTTTGGCTGTTGTAAATAAAGCTGTTATGAGCATTCATGTATAGGCTTTTGAGCGGACATGAATTTCCATTTCTCTAGGTGCCATCCCTGGGTTGTATGGTAGTTATGTGTTTGGTTTTTTAATAAAGTGTTCAACTATTTTCTAAGGAAGCCATATCACTTACATTCCCACCAGCAATGTATGAGATGCCCAATTTCCCCTCAGCTTCACCAGTTATGAGTATTGTCACTATTTTTTATTTCAGCTGTTCTGATAGATGTGTAGTGACATATCATTGTTTTTTTAATTTGCATTTCTCCCTGATGGCTAATGATGTTGAATATCTTTTTATATCCTCATTTGCCATCTTTATATATCCTCTTTGGTGAAATATCTGTTCATGTTTTTTGCCCATTTTCTAATTAGATTGTTTTTACTGTTGAGTATTGAGTACTCTCTTTTTATATTCTATATACCGGTCTTTTATTGGGTATGTGCTTTGTAAATGTTTCTGCCAGTCTGTAGCTTGTTGTATTTTCATAATCTTCACATGGGCTTTCACAGAACAAGAGTTTTTCATTTTGATGCGGTCCAATTTACCAATTTTTCCTTTTATGGATCTTGCTTTTGGTGTCATGTATAGGAACTTTTTGCCTAGCTCTAGATCCTGACAAGTTTCTTCTATTTTTTCCAAAACTATTTTCTAGTTTTGCACTTTACATGTAAGTCCATATCCATTTTAGAAGGTAAGGTTCAGGTCAGCATTTCCCTTTTTGGCAATGAGTTTCCAGTTGCTGCAGCACCATTGAGTTGCTTTTGCATCTTTGTTAAAAATCAACTGGGCATATCTCTGTGGATCTGTTTCTGGGTTCCCTGTCCTGTTCCATTGATCTGCGTGTCTATACCGTGTAGTCTTTATTGAGACTATACTACAGTCAGTTTCAAAACTGTGCAGACTGGGTCTTCCTACTGTCTTGTTTTTCAAAATTGTTTTAGCTTTTCATGGGCCTGTACCTTTCCATCATGTATATGATTTTTAAAGGGGCAAGTCTAGACGTGCTTTTAGTGTAACCTACATGGACCAAGTGAGTGAAAACTCTTATGTATAAGAAAAATAACACCCCAAGTGTAGGGTGATCGGTAGCCAACACTGGCTTCTGGATGAGGCATCAGTAGGGAATGTGAGAGCTGGGGCCACCTGGAGAGCGGTGCCAGATTTTCCGGTACTTTAAAAAGAAGTTGTAGTCCCCTGATTTTTACTAAACAAAACAGAGACATGTGGTTGAAATAAAACAGTTTGCAACTTCTGCTTTGGTGGTTACCCTTGGAGCTTTTTCTTTTCTTTTTCTGGAAATAGGGTCTCACTCTGTTGCCCAGGCTAGAGTGCAGTGGTGCTATCATAGCTCACTGCAGCCTTGACCTCCTGGGCTCAAACGATCCTCCTGCTTCAGCCTCACGAGTAACTAGGACTACAGGCACACGCCACCACACCTGGCTTGG
This sequence comes from Theropithecus gelada, assembly GCF_003255815.1. Classification (NCBI taxonomy): domain Eukaryota; kingdom Metazoa; phylum Chordata; class Mammalia; order Primates; family Cercopithecidae; genus Theropithecus; species Theropithecus gelada. The sequence goes on along the minus strand of NC_037689.1, from coordinate 152,126,434 downwards.
AACTTTAAATTATGCATTCATTCCTTCATTTATTGTCCAACCAATGCAGATACTACTTCTTGAATCCCCACTTTGTAACAGAACAAGATTACAGGCCTCTTCCCTTCATTTTTTTCTCCCCCTTTTACCTGCCAACTTCCTATCATGTACATATGTACCTTAATATTGTCATGGTGGTGATATTTACAGTCTGTTATTTGTTTCATGATTTGTTTCTAAGTGAGTTCTAAAAAGTAAAAATCAGTAAGTGGTTTTTATATTGTTATAACTGGTTGCCGATCCAACATCCCACTTCTCACTTATAGATCCCTGATCTTGTTTGGGATGGCAAGATGCTCAACTAAACTAATCTTCCCAGCCTCTTTTTTAGCTGGGACGGCCGTGTTCCACAGTTCTGGCCAATGAGACAAGAACCACAAGCCTCACTTCTTTTGGGGGTCTCTGAGCCCTGAATCTGTTGTTTTCTGCAGAGGGCACAGTTATCCCCTTGGCTGGTGCCTCTGGTATGCACATTCTAGGCTCTAGCTGTCTCAACTCTCCTTGGTCGTTCCTCCATCTGCTTTCTGTCTTCTAGAAAGCTATTGAAATCCTGGCCAGGCGCGGTGGCTCATGCCTGTAACCCCAGTAGATTTGGGAGGCCGAGGCAGGCAGATTACCTGAGGTCAGGAGTTGGAGACCAGCCTGGCCAACATGGTGAAACCCCGTCTCTACTAAAAATACAAAAATTAGCCAGGTATGGTGGTACATGCCTGTGATCCCAGCTACTCTGGAGGCTGAGGCAGGAGAATCGCTTGAACCTGGAAGGTGGAGGTTGCAGTGAGCCAAGATCACGCCACTGCACTCCAGCCTGGGCGACAGAGTGAGACTCTTTCTCAAAAAAAAAAAAGAAAGAAAGAAAAGTAAAGAAGAGAAAGAAACCCTTCAACCCTGATGACTTTTTGTGGGTTTCTATTTCCCTCCTCACCTTAAACAGGGTCAAGGCTGAGGCAGGACAAGATCCATACAAGTACTTGAACCTGAGTCCCAATCACTTTGGAAACTTCTTTTACTAATTTCTTTTATTAAAGTAACACAAGCACATAATACATAATTTGAAAGGTATAACTTGATACACAGTGAAAACAATTTCCTTCTCACCCCATCTTATAGCCTCCCAGTTCCTCTCCCTAGAAGTAAGCACTGTTTCTTATGTCTCCTTCCAGACATCGTTTATGTATTTTCATTTATTTTATTTTATTTATTTTATTTTTTGAGACAGGGTCTCACTCTGTCACCCGGGCTAGAGTGCAGTGGCATAATCACAGCTCACTGCAGCCTTGACCTCCTGGGCTCAAGCAATCCTTCAGCCTCAGCTTCCCGAGTAGCTAGGATTACAGGTGCACACCACCATGCCCGGCTAATTTTTTTATTTTTTGTAGAGACAAGGTTTTACTATGTTGCCTAGGCTTGTCTCAAACTCCTGGGCTCAAGTGATCCTCCCACCTCAGCCTCCCAAAGTGCTGGGATTACAGGTGTGAGCCACTGCACCTGGCCAGTTTATGGATTTTTAAGCAAATATGAATATAATCATTCTTTCACTCTTTATGATGAAGCTAATATACCCTTCATCACATTATTATTATTTTTTGCTTAACAATAAATCTTCAAGATTACCCTCAGAACCTCCTTTTCGTACCTGCATGGTGTATCCCAGGTATCATAAGTCAATTTTTTAATATAAGCCTATCTTAGACAATTTTGTTATAACAGCAATGCCATATGACTTGGTGTCATGTGAGTTTTTTGAAGTTCTAGTTGCTAGGCAAGGCAGTTTCTAGTTGCTAGACAAGGCAGTTTCTCTTTCTCAGTACTTCCCTCATTGAGGTCACCTGATAGTGAACATTACTTCAAACCTCACCATGTTGTGTTTTTTTTGTTTGTTTGTTTTTGGTTTTTTTTTTCTGAGACAGGGTCTTCCTCTGTTGCCCAGGTTGGAGTGTAGTGGTATGATCATGGCTCACTGCTGCCTTCAACTCCTGAGCTCAAGCAATCCTCCTGCGTCAGCCTCCCGAGTAGCTGGGACCACAGGCTTGCACCACTACACTTGGCTAATTTTAAAATTTCTTATAGAGGCAGGAGTTTCACCATGTTGCCCAGGCTGGTCTCAAACTCCTGGGCTTAAGCGATCTCCCCACCTTGGCCTCCCAAAGTGCTGGGATTACAGGTGTTAACCACTGCACCTGGCCCAAACCTCACTATCTTATCAAAGTTTCTACTTAGAAATCAGAGTCCCTTAGAAATGATGTAAGCCTCTACTCCAGACTTCCTTGTCTCTCGTCTTCTAGTCCTTTTCTAGGCTTTGGGCAGGCCAGTGGACACTGCTCAGGAATACATGTATTCCCTTCTAGGGACCCTTCTCCTTCCCCACACAGTGAATGGCACACTCCTCACAGTTCTGCCTATTGGGAAGATCTTCCCTCCTTACTGTTTTGAGGGTCACCTCTGGGTATGACTGGAATGCAGCTATCCTCTATTTTCAGCAGATCCTTCCATAAGCCCACTTCAGGCATATACCTCCTCCTCCTCCTCCTCCTCCTCCTCCTCCTCCTCCAGGTGGCTATATTATTTTTGATTTAATATTTTATCTGGGGTGGGAAGGGAGCGTTTTCAGAGGTTTCCATAGTTTTTCCCCATTGTGATTGCTCTTACCCCAGGCCCTGGGCTTCTTAGACATTAACAGATCAGTAAGATGAGGAAAGACCAGCAAAGCAAACTGAGAAGGAGTGTTTTAAGGAGAAGAGAGCAATCACCTGTGAGTGATCCACAGGTGATCCACCATGTTGTGGTGTAGCAGTAGCCATTCATTCCCATTGATGTGGGATATCCACTGGATATGCCACAGTTTATCCATTCTACTGTTGATGGACTTTTGGGGTATTTTCAGGTTTGGGCTTTTAAGAATAGTGTTGTTCTGGAAAGGGCACACCACTACTTTCCTGGAATTCCTGCCAAAAATGCAAAATCCCAATCTAATCTTTAAAAAAACATCAGATGATAAACCCAAACTGAGAGCCATCTACAAAATAACAGGTGTGTACTCTGCAAGAATGTCAAGGTCATGAAAGAAGAAATTTTCCAAATTAAGGAAGAGTAAGGAAATGTGAAAAATGCATGATTGGATTCTGGTCCTAGATTGGATTCTGGGACCAAAAAGTCCTAGATTGGATTCTGTACTGGGGAAGAAATATATAGCTATAAAGGACATTCTTGAAAGGGTTGGCAAAATTTAAATATGAACTGAGGACCAGATGACAATATTGTGTCAATGTTAAATTTTCAGTTTTGAAAATGCTCATTCCTAACATGTAGAGACACTTATGGGTAAAGGAAAATAAAGTCTTCAGATTAAGCTCAAATGGTTCAAAATTAAATTTTATAACATTTTTAAAGGGTACTGGCTGCTCTTGGAATGGCGCCAAAAAGATGAAAGAATTTTATAGTAACACCCATATAGCCACACCTCCTAGATTCTACAATTAACATGTTGCTATGTTTGCTTTATCACATTTCTATCCAAAAACTGCCCATCTGTCCACCTTTTTTTCCTGGTATTTCAAATAATTTTCAGATATCAGAGCACTTTACCCCTGAAAGCTTCAGCATGCATGTCATTGGCTTGAGTTCACTGCAGAGTCACCTGACTATAAATGTGTGGCTCTGTTTTTGCACTTTCTGTTCTGTTACATTGGTCTTTTATCTTTCTTCTTACCACAGTGCCTTAAATTACTTTAGATTTATAATGAAGAGGTCTTGCTGCCTGGTAGAGTAACTCATTTAGCTTTGCTGTCTTTGAGATTAGGGGAAGGAGTCACAGTGGCAATGTATTATTGTCATCACCGTGGTTTGGGGCCCAGTCCTAAGCACCTAATTCTACAGGTAGAAGTTCTTTGTAGCCTAAGAGGTGATTCATGAGAAACTGATGTTAACCTGAATTACCTTTGCTGCTGTGTGACTGAGAGCATCAGGTTGTTCAAGGAAATACAGAGGAGAAGGGGACATGCCAGAAACCCTTGGAGCCTGAGGTGCTGCAGGATTCAGAATCTTTCTAATTTTGTTATATATTATGTAATCCCCCAAGTAGGATCCAGGGGAGCACCATGTAAATCAAGGCACATTAATATTTCTGCAGCAACCTAGATAAACATGTCTGTTTTACTTATTTTTAGAGACAGGGTCTCGCTCTGTTGCCCTGGGACTATAGCTGGGACTACAGGTGCACACTACCACACTTGGCTAACATGTCTATTAAGTTGGAGAAATAAAGCTTACAAACAGCTTCATGTTAATTCAAATAAGAATGAGGCCAAACTTATGAAATAAGTTTTCAGAGCCTCTTGAATGTTAGAATTGCAGATTGTGGACTGACTGTGGGCCTTGCTCCTGATTTCATACATTGCTTTGTTGTTTTGACTTGACAGGCTGTATCGCATCCATTGAATACTGTGACCGAGGACATGTACACCAACGGGTCTCCTGCCCCAGGTAGCCCTGCCCAAGTCAAGGGACAGGAGGTGCGGAAAGTGCGACTCATACAGATTGAGAAGGTCACAGAAGAGCCCATGGTAATCCTCGTCCTATTGTTGCCCACCAGTGACTCTTATGGCCCAGTGAAGGAGGCTGCTCATGGAGTTAGGGAATTGGCCAACCCCAATATTGTCTTTTCATCCTCATCTCAAATTCCTCCTCAAAGCAGGCTTCATGCCTGTTCTAGCTGAGGACTATCCTGGGTATAAATAGAAAATGCTTTTCCTGCGAAATTGCCATAAGTTATTTCTAAAATAACCTCAGAAAGACCTTAAAATAAAGCTTATCATGCCATTATCTTTATTTCAGGGAATCACTCTGAAGCTGAATGAAAAACAGTCCTGTACAGTGGCCAGAATTCTTCATGGTGGCATGATCCATAGACAAGGTGCTCTGTGGGAGCTCTGGGTGGGGTTTTATTCAGGGATTAATAATTTACTCCCTGTTCAGTGGTGTGGGGCATGAAGCTTACAATCCTCCAAACTGGTAGCATTTTTGTGAGTGTGCCAAGAGACTTTTTGTGGCTTAATAACTGGCTCTGTAGAATCACTACATGATAAGATCTCTATGTGAATTGCCCAGTGCGACCATCTCTCTATCTGAGCCTTCTTTCACACCTATTTATACCAATATTTTTCTAGTAGTTAATATTTGAACAATTGCCACATGCCACCCATGGCATTAGACTCGGAAAGGACAGCAGTACCATTTGGTAGCATTTTGGGGTTTGAGCTAAACAACAAAGAAACATGGAGCTTGCTGGTGAAAGAGGAGTACTGAGGTCTTCGCCTTGCTTGTTATTCTTTTTAGTATATACATCTGTATCAAATGTTTTCAATCCTGAGTATTTGACGCAATCTGTTTCATAACATGCTGTAAATCCTGGTTTCTCTTCTGTGGTATCTTGAGTTACATCGACAGCTCCTGTTTGAACTTTTGTTCTTTTGTGGATTGATTTTTCATTTCATGGCAGGCTCTCTTCACGTGGGGGATGAGATCCTAGAAATCAATGGCACAAATGTGACTAATCATTCAGTGGATCAGCTGCAGAAGGCGATGGTGGGTATTTTCTATGCTAGATGAAGACCTTGCGTTGTCTCCAGAAGTGCTGATCCACATTGGTATCAGTGACCTTGTCTTTCTGTCAGAGTATTTGTACCTTCTTGAGGGGGCTCTTTTCACTGCTAGTCTTTATTTTGTGTAAGAAATGATAATTTTCTGCCTTTATTTCATAAAATTCTAAAGCAGGGCAAATAACCCGGAGCATCAGTCTGGTATTCCATGAAGTAATGCCAAATGAAGTAAAGCAAGTTATCATGTGTATAGTAGAATCCCATTTTTGTTAAAAACAAACAATACATATGTATGTATATGTATAATGTATGTAAATATTTGTAATGCTTTTATTGGTATGGGGAAAGGCTTGGATATATATGTGCCATAGTTCATTTTTAGGAACTTCTTCGGGACTTTTTGGGGAGGAAAAGTTTGTATTTATTTATTTATTTATTTATTTATTTATTTATTTATTTATTTTTTGAGATGGAGTTTCGCTCTGTCACCCAGGCTGGAGTGCAATGGCGCGATCTCGGCTCACTGCAACCTCCGCTTCCTGGGTTCAAGCGATTCTCCTGCCTCATCCTCCCGAGTAGCTGGGATTACAGGTACCCACCATCACGCCTGGCTAATTTTTGCATTTTTAGTAGAGACAGGGTTTCACCATGTTGGCCAGGCTAGTCTCGAACTCCTGATCTTAGACGATGCACCCACCTCAGCCTCCCAAAGAGCTGGGATTACAACAGGCGTAAGCCACCGTGCCCAGCTCGGAAAAGTCTTTAGTTAGCTTTTCTTTGTTACTCTTTGCATGTCTTCATATTGTTATGCTGCTTTATGGGGCACATGATACTTTTGTATTAAAGGAGGAATTGTCCTACAGAATCTCAAAATGTAAAGATGGTTGTTGGGGAAAAAAACCTGGGACTTTGAATGAATGATCACATCTTTCAACTGAGTTTTCTGTACAATTTTATGTCCATTTTTTTAAATAGAAAGAAACCAAAGGAATGATCTCATTAAAAGTAATTCCCAACCAGCAAAGCCGTCTTCCTGCACTACAGGTGGGTGGGCACCATTTTCTCTGTTGTCATGATGGCAGGAGTTGGGCCATTTGTCTTGTATTCTTTGAAATTTGATTATAAGGGATAAGTTCTAAGTATCTCACAAGTGTGTAGCTGCTTGGCTCAGGGTCCCATTATTCCCTGCCTGGTATAAAATACAGGAGCTCATTCCCCTTTCCTCAAGGGAGAACATAGTGACGACAGTAGTAGAGAATGAATGAGCCTTTGCTGCTAGTGATCAGGTAGGAAGGGAGAGGGTAATCTTATTCTACAGATGGTAAGGAATCAATACAACTCCAAGAGGAAAATGGGTAAAGGGAATGAAGAGATCATTCACGGGACGAAAACTACAAATGAGCGTTGAACATATGAAAAAAATATTTTATCTTACCTGTCATCAAAGAAATGCAAATTGAAATATGCATGGGACACCAGTTTTCACCAAGCAAATTGGCAAATAACTTTTAAAATAGCAATAATAAAGCCCTGTGATTGATAGTGGCGAAGTAAAGAAAGAAAGAAGATAGAATCTGTTGAGCACTCATTGACAATTTATTGAGGATCTACCATGTACAAAGTACTGTGCTAGAACATGGAGGTGACATAAAGAGAAATGGTTCCCAGTTTGCACACAGCTCATCAGCCAGTAGAGGAATAGATTGGACAGGGCCATGGCAAGTCAATGTGGAAGAAGGAGATATTTAAAAGAATACATCTGAAGTTTCTATTGCAGGTTACTTGTAGTATGATGGTATAATTTTCTTAAGTAAACTTTTAAATTGAAGTTTTGGCATATATGGGTATATATTCAACAAAGGGCACACATCACAAGTATAAAACTGGATGAATTTTTCACAAACTGAATACACCCATGCAACCAGCACCCAGCTCAAGAGACAGAATATGCCAGCAGCCTAAGACCACCGCCCCCAGCCCCACCATGCCTGTTTCCTCAAGGCCCACCATAACCCTGACTTCTAACAGCAGGGATGAGTTTTGCCCCTTTTTGAAATGTATTAACATTGAATTATACAGTATGAATTCTTTGGTGTCTCATTTTATTCACTTAGTATTATGTTTATGGGAATCGCCTATATTGCTTCATTCTCATTCATTCATTGTATGAACATGCTACAATTTATTCAGTCAGCTTTTTTGGTCTTACGTAGTGCTGCCATTTACCAAACAGGATCTAATTCAGCAATACGAGATGATTTACTGCCTGAAGGGCAATGAATTCACCACGTTAACAGAAAAATGGAGAAAAATCATATGATTTTTATGCATGTGTTTTGTGCATACATCTATGCCTTTGTTTTGAGAGTAGAATTGCCAGGTTGTAGTATATGTGTGTCTTCATCTTTAGATGATATTGCCAAATAGTATTCCAAAGTAGCTGAACCATGTGACATCCCCAGCTGCATAGTATGACAGTTCTGGTTATTCGATATTCTCACCAATACTTACCATTGTCTGATTTGTTTGGTTTTTTTTTTTCGCCCTTTGGCCATCCTGATGGTGGTATCACATTGTGATTCTAAAAATTCTCTAATGACTAGTGAGGGTAAACTCCTTTTTATATGTTTTTTTCCCACTTGGGTATCCTCTTTTGTAAGATACCAATTCAAGGCTTTTCACTGATTTGTAGGAGTTCCTCATATATTCTGGATAATGTTCTCTTCTTCTGTGGCTTATTTTCTTCATGGTTCCTGTTAATGACTAGAAACTCTCAATTTTAATGAAATCCAATCTACCACTTTTTTCTGATTAGCACTTTTTACGTCTTGTTTTAAAAGTTTTTACTTACTACAAGGTTAAGATATTCTCCTATGTTTTCTTCTAAATGCTTACTTGTTTGATTTTTCACATTTGGATCCACAACCCATCTGGGATTGATTGTTATACATATTGTAAGGTAAGAGGTCAAGATTCCAGTTTTTCCATATGGATACCAATTGAACCAGTATCATTTACTGTACACCATCACTTTTGTCATGAGTAATATTTACAGGCCTATTTATTCTTTTCCATTGTACTGTTTGTTTATCCCTATGCCAAACCTGCATGTCAATTTGGATAAAAGAGGCATCTGCACCATACCTCAGTGGAAGTGATGATAGCAGGCATTTTTGTTTATTTTTCCATCTTAAAGGGAAAGCTGGCCAGGTGTGGTGGCTCACGCCTGTAATCCTAGCACTTTGGGAGGCCAAGGCGGGTGGATTGCTTGAGCCCAGGAGTTCGAGACCAACCTGGGTAACATAGCAAGACCCATGTCCTTTAAAAAAAAGGGGGTAAAGCTTTTAATCTTTCACTGAGAAGTATGACGCTGGATGTAGGGTTTTTGTAGGTATTCTTTCTCACAATAAAGAACTTCCCTTCTATTCCAAGTTTGCTAAGAATTTTAATCTTGAATGGGTTTTGAATGTTATCATAGGCTTTTTCTGCATCTGTTGAGGGGATCATATGATCTTTTTCCATTTTTATGTTAATGTGGTGAATTTATTGGCCTTCAGGTAGTAAACCTTCTTATATTGCTGAACTAGATCCTGTTTGGGTGTGATTTATTATACTTTTTATACATAGCTAAATTTGACTTGCTAATATTTTGTTTGGCGTTTTTACATCTCTGTTGCAGAGAGAAATTGTAAGATTCTTGTCAGATTTGTGTATCTTGACCCAATTTGTTTACAGCAGGACATGCTCTGATGCTGGTGTTTCTTTTGAAGCTGCCGCCTGCAGTTCCTTTTGCCTTCTTTTTAGATGTTCATGAGAGCGCAGTTTGACTATGATCCCAAAAAGGACAACCTGATCCCTTGCAAGGAGGCGGGACTGAAGTTTGCTACTGGGGACATTATCCAGATTATCAACAAGGATGACAGCAATTGGTGGCAGGGACGGGTGGAAGGCTCCTCCAAGGAGTCAGCAGGATTGATCCCTTCCCCTGAACTGCAGGAATGGTGAGCCATTTTTGTGCAGGCGGAAGGGCCATGTGCCTGCCACAAATAACTTAGCTTCAGAAAATCTGTCATTTTGTTTGTAGTTTCTGTTTCTCGACCAAGGAGACCTCCTAGATTTCCTGGCATAATGGGTGGGGGAGGGTTAAAGAGGCAACTACAGGCAAGGGAGCCCAAATAGCTCTTCATTCCTATGCGGGCCTCTTGCTTCCTTAAACGTTTTCCCCATAGTTACAAAGCACGTGACAGTGCTGGGACGGAGCCCTCCCTGGTCTCCTATCTCCCAAGCTAGTGCGCTTCTACCAGCCATACTGTTTCTGGGATTTCCTTGGAGTCCTGCAGAAAACAGTCACATTTAAGTATGTGTCCTTTAGGCACATTTCTGGTACATAGAAGAAATAATTCCTGTCCCCGAGTCAGATTGCTCCCAAAAAAATTCACAAAACAGTTCCAACCTATAACATATCCAACACTGAGCCTCCCTCTGCCTGTGCAAAATTACCCCGGTGTAAAGATTACAACCCTTGTGGGGTTGACATTGAATAGAAATATTAGAATCTATTACATGTAGTAATACAAGTTATTGTTTTGTGAAGCAGTTGTTTTAGATATATATATGTGGGGTGTGTGTATGTGTTTTGTTTATAGATGTATGTGTAATACTGGCTTGCAATGTACAGTGTATTTCTTAGGGTCATAAAGGTTTGAGACCTTTATGGTCTAGACCAAAGAAAGCACGTTGTTTCTGCGTTGTGTCCAGAATGTGCTGACAGGTACTGGATGACACAGACTCAAGGGGCCAGGTCCCTGACTGAGGGCAGGGCACAGTGCAAGATGCACCAAACAGCGTATGGGGCGCTTTGCACACATTATGTCCCACTGTAACGGACACTCAGAGAGTGAAGGGGATTAGGGAATGAGTGACTAGGGGGTTATGAGGGGAGGGGGAGGAAAGCTGACCCCTTGATTGTCTTTTCCTACCAGGCGAGTGGCAAGTATAGCTCAGTCAGCTCCTAGCGAAGCCCCGAGCTGCAGTCCCTTTGGGAAGAAGAAGAAGTACAAAGACAAATATCTGGCCAAGCACAGCTCGAGTAAGCTTTCTGAGCCTTCTTGCCCCAGGCTCCTCCAGCATTCGTGTGTTTCCCAGTCCCTGTAACCAGCAGAAAAGGGGAGGTGGTGCAGTGTGCAGCGGAAGGCACATTCTACATAAAGCATATAATTTCTTCTGGTTTCTTTTTATTGAATCCATCTTCACAAGCTTGCCGCAGTCAGACCAGTGGAGGTAAAGGAGGACTAGTGGTCTGCCTACACCTACTCATCACCCCACCCCTCACACAGAAGTAGATGTGGCCAGAACATCTGTGGTGGGAGAGGAGAAGTGGGGCAAGAACACAGGCCAGAGGGAGAGGCCAGGACCAGGTCATAGGAGCTTCGTGCACCCTCCCTAGCGTTTTCAATTTTGTACTACAGACTGTGGAGCTAGTGAAGGGTTTTGAGCAGAGAATTCACACGGTCAGCTTTCCATCTGCATTTCTCTTTCTGAGATGTCACATGCACACCACCAGCCAGGGAATGATCGTGGCAGTCTTGGGTTGTGAGCAGGTGAGGGGGTGGAGAGTCAGGATGACACCAGGTCTCCATCTTGAGCAGCTGGGTCAATAGCCTCATCTCTAGTCACTTCCTCCCTGCTTGTTGAGATATCGTGAGGTTCTTTCCCACTTCAGAGTGTGGAACACTGTTCTTCCCAGCTCTGGAAATGAACACTGCTTGGTTTTCTTTGTCTCTAGTTTTTGATCAGTTGGATGTTGTTTCCTACGAGGAAGTCGTTCGGCTCCCTGCATTCAAGAGGAAGACCCTGGTGCTGATCGGTATCTTCTCATTGCCCCATTTGCACATTTCTGTCTTTATTTTCCTGCCTGCATCATGTGCCCACCCCAAAAAAAGGCAGTGAGGAAGAAAATAAGTGAGGTCTCTTGGGTTCTCCACATAGAGCAGGTGTAAGGAATTTTCTGAATCCTCACATGCACCCCATCTGGGTCCACCTCACAAGTGAAACTAAACCTTATAAGTTTCTCTACTATTTAGCAACGAATTCTTTTTGGTTAGGTTTCATGCTGGCAGGTCCGAAACAAGGTTTTGCTCTTTGTTCATCTGTCCACTGGCAGTGATATGCTTTTTAAAGCAAATATGTTGGAGAGCTTCGCTAGCATTTTGTTAGTATTCTGAGCTGTCAGTCACCCATATAAGCCTTGGAACCTTCCCCCAAGCAGTGACTCTGACCTGAAACAGAGTAAGTCCTTGCTTCAAACCCAGGTATGTAGGCTTTGCCTCTGGCGGGCTGCTCACCTTCCTGTCTTTAGAGTTGAAACTTTAGTTGGTTAGAGGATCTACATTAAGGTTTTGGTAAAATTTCTAGTAAAAACACTGGCTTAAATTCAGTTCCATTAATTTTGAAGAAATTTTAGAAAATAACCAGAAAGCCTCATGTGTTCGCTGGCTCCTCTGCAGAAGTGACAGTTACATTCTGAGTCCCAACCCTTAGTCCTCAGAAAGAGCCTTCTCCCCGAAATGGAAAAAAGGACCTGAAGCCCCTTGGTGGCCCCAAATCTTCTGACAGCTTAAAGGCCCTGACTCCAGCCCACATGGAACCCGAACTCATGTTCACCTGTTGGCAGCTTTGAGTGCCGAGAGAGGAACATCTGTATCTTATTCCCGATCCCTGCTCCTCTCCCCGCTTTCCAAAAGATGTTCTCTCTCTACACAGGAGCCAGTGGGGTGGGTCGCAGCCACATTAAGAATGCCCTGCTCAGCCAGAATCCAGAGAAGTTTGTGTACCCTGCCCCATGTAAGTAGCTCATAGGCACTGTGGAGGGGAGGTGACAGGCTGAAGGACAGGGCATCAGTAGCACTTTTTATCACAGTACCACTCTCCATCTGAAATACCATAGTGTTATTTTATTTTTTTAATTATTTTATTTTAAATGTTTGATTATTAAAACTAAACAAAATATGGAAAGATAAAAATTTGTGCCCACAATTCCTCCACCTAACAGAATAACTGTTTTCTTATTGTTATTCGTGCTGTTTGTCTACATAACAGAAGCTATAGTAAACATTTTATACCGCCTTAAAAATTACTAAGTATTAAAGTTTGTACATATAACTTTGTCGTTTTACTTTTTAAACATTTTCTCATGTTCCCCTGCAATTTGCCTAATTCTCTTTGAGAATGGTTTTATAGTCCACTGAGTGGATGTCCTTGGTAGATTTCCTTAGCTATCCCACTCTTGATATTCAGGCTGCCTCTCATTTTCATGGAATGTCTTCTAAATCAAAGCAGTGCCTAGGAAAGGCCCAAACTATCTCAACAGGAGTCCTAGATATGGAGAAGAGTAGCGCCAGTGATCAGGTGAATTTGATAACTCTTCCATTCCCAGAAGTGATGCTGCATGGTATAGTTGTGTATGTTCCCAGAAAGAAATACAGTCATTCCTCGCTTAATATTGTCAATAGGCTCTTCGAAGACTGTGACTTTAAGTGAAATGACATATAACAAGAAACGGTTTTTTTACTCATCAACAATACAATGAAATGAAGTTGAACTAAACCGTGTTATTCAAGGACCAACTGCATGTGATTTCACTTAAACTCACATTTTCTAAGAACCTACTGATAATAATATTAAGTGAGGAGTTACTGTACTGCTAAGCAAAATAGAAAACCAGATTCTAAACCTCATATTAGGTTTTTTTTATTATTATTATTCTTTCTTCATTTTGCTTTTTTACACATGGATCATTGAAAGTTGTCTCCTTGCCGGAGGGACGTAGACTTATTCCAGGTTCGCATTAGGAGCAGAAAGCAAATGGCCCCAGGAGTGAGTGGGGAAGCAGAAATAACCAGTACAGGCTCCTCCTTCAAGAGAATCACACGTGGTTGTAGATTGAGGAGAAGGGGCCAGGTGAGAGACAAGTGTGATCTGGGAGGCAAAGTAGACAGTCAATGGAAGATGGAAAGAGGGGAGGTTGGGAGGATTGTGTTTCAAACTACAATATCTGGAGCATATTTTACTGATTAGACAATTTATATGAGTAATAGAAAATAGTCCAATTTTTAACAACATGAGCTGAGAGTAAACCAAAGTACTCTTCTTTCCAAGTCATGAAAAGGAAACCTTAAATATATTTCCAAGAGATCCTGAGCATAGTCTATAGATCTGTTTTAAAAATATTTTCTGCTGTTTTCATTTCTGAGTTTCAATATTCCTAGATTTGGAAGTTTGAGAGATGTAACTTCATCTAGGGAAAATGATAATAGGAATTTTCTATGTTAGGCTTTGCCCCTTAAAAATTGAATGTGTCCTGGGCAGATGGAGGGATTTCCTGGTGTACATCACTTTCGAGCATCAGCTCTTCAGGAACCCCTGTATTAAAGTCAATGCACCAAAGGCAGCTAGGGTTTCAATACAGACAACCATGGTCCAAGCCCTCATGAAAGGGTGAGGACCTGGAGTTTGTCAGGGATTTGGGCTCTTGTACACAGATACAACACGGCCGCCAAGGAAGAGTGAGGAAGATGGGAAGGAGTACCACTTTATCTCAACAGAGGAGATGACAAGGAACATCTCTGCCAATGAGTTCTTGGAGTTTGGCAGCTACCAAGGCAACATGTTTGGCACCAAATTTGAAACAGTGCACCAGATTCATAAGCAAGACAAGATTGCCATCCTTGACATTGAGCCCCAGGTGGGTAGGCATGGAAGGGCAGGGACGGATGGGCTCAGCCACACAAGGGATGGCGAAGAGAGTGCTGAAAAAGATAGTGCTCCTTGGGAATCTTCTGGGGGCTCAGGATTGCTTCAGCACTTTTAATGGGGTCAGCCTGGAACAAGAACAGTAGTACTGGGAAAGCTGGAAAGTAGTATTGGGGTAAAGCTCAAAGCTGCTTATTTAGAAGGAATCCATTATGACAGCTATGTAGGTTTTTTTGTTTTGTTTTTTGTTTTCACTTTCCTTTTCTTCCTTCCTCCCCTTCTTTTTTTTTTTTCCTAGACCCTGAAAATTGTTCGGACAGCAGAACTTTCACCTTTCATTGTATTCATTGCACCTACTGACCAGGGCACTCAGGTGAGGAGAGGTTGTGCGGGTTGGGTAGGAATTCACTTTCTCCGGGCCTGCCCAGACTAGGACCTCAGTCCAGGTCATTGGCCAGAGTGCTGGCTGGAGGTCACAGCTCCAGCTGGGCTTCTTCCTCCAGGGCCAAGAAGCCAAAGGGCATGCACATTCATTCGAGCTCTTAAACCACTAGCTAGGCCGGTGCCCATGACAGGTAATGGGGACAAAACAAACCAGACCCAGTCATTGTCCCAGAGGCACACAGTTCCAGGGGTAGAGATGGACAGTTGAGCAGATCCTGATACTGGTGGGATGCAGGCTCTGGCAGGGGAAGCTGTGATGGACAGAGGTGGCACTGAACCTGCCCTGGGGTGCAGTATGGCTGTGAGGAAAGACAGAGGGGCCAGGAATATATTGAAAAGCCTACCCTGCTCCTCTGCCCAGCCCTACCCATGCACTTTGCTACACTGTGCTTTTTCATTGAACAATGGACACCTTTCCCTATCAGGGTGTGAGGAACTATTTTTCTCAGTAGCTGCATGGTCTTCTACTGCATGCATGTGTAATTACTTAACCATTCACCTGTTGATGGCCATTTGGGTTGCTTTCAAACACTGATTATAAAGAATACTGCAATCAGCAGCCCTGTGCATATAGCATATGTGTGCAAATATATCTGTAGGAAAAACTCCCAAGTAGGATCACTGGGTCCAAGAGCACATGCACTTAGAATTTGGACAGGGACTGCCAAACTACACTCCTTTAGGATTTGTAGTCCCTCCAACCACCTGTGAGTGCTTGTTTCTCTTTGCCTGTAGCATGTTGTCTTTTCTTTTTTTGCCAGGCTACTGGCGGGAAAAATGGTATCTCATTCTTTTTTACTAAAAGAGATGATTGGGTACTTTTTCATATGAAGAGCAATTTGTATTGCCTTTTCTGAGAATTATCTGGTCATGTCCTTAGCTCATTTTTCTGCTGAGTTATTGGCCTTTGATGTATAGGAAGTCCGTATTAGGGTAATTAGCCCTTTGTAATATCAGCTGTAATTTTTTTTTCCCAATTTGGCATGTCTTTTTGCTATGCAGACATTTTTACTTTTATGTAGTTACATGATTTGTCTTTCATGGCTGCTTGGTTTTAGGTCAAAGAAAGAGTCGTGAGATATATACACACACATTTTTAAATTTTGTTTTTTGTAGAAATGGGGTCTCACTGTGTTGTCCAGGCTGGTCTTGAACTCCTGTGCTCAAGCAATCATCTTGCCTCGGCCTTCCAAAGTGCTGGGATTACAGGTGTGCTCTGGGATTAGAAATCACCTTTATCTGACTGGGTGCAGTGGCTCACGCCTGTAATCCCAGCACTTTGAGAGGCCGAGGTGGGCGGATCACCTGAGGTCCGAAGTTCGAGACCAGCCTGGCCAACATGGCAAAACCCTGTCTCTACTAAAAATACAAAAATTAGTCAGATGTGGTGGCGCATGCCTGTAATCCCAGCTACTCGGGAGGCTGAGGCACGAGAATTGCTTGAACCCAGCAGGCAGAGGTTGCAGTGAGCCAAGATTGTGCCACTGTACTCCAGCCTGGGCCACAGAGCAAGACTCTATCTCAAAACAAAACAAAATCACCTTTATCTTTGTTTTAGTATTGCAGCTCTGGTGGTTGTTGAAATGGCTCTTCCATGTTCAAAGGGCACTAATAGGAGATGCTGGTGAAGTCCATGCTGTCTCTGCATAGCTATTGGTTCTCCAGAGGGCTCTGATTGGTCAGGGTTAGCTTGAGATCCTCTGAGAATTGCCATGGTCTTTTGAGATTGCCTCTTCATGCCCTATTATTAACATTCTTTCACAATGTCTTCCAAGTTTGACTCTTCAAGTATGATGCACAGCTGAGCAGCGCTAACAATTGCTCTTTAAAATCTGTCACTGGCCTCTCTGGGCTGGGGGTGGTGCAGCTTGCTTCATCTGTGGCTTTCTTCTTTGCAGACAGAAGCCCTGCAGCAGCTGCAGAAGGACTCTGAGGCCATTCGCAGCCAGTACGCTCACTACTTTGACCTCTCACTGGTCAATAATAGTGTTGATGAAACCCTTAAGAAATTACAAGAAGCCTTCGACCAAGCGTGCAGTTCTCCACAGTGGGTGCCTGTCTCCTGGGTTTACTAAGCTTATAGAATGGGGGAACCCACTGTATGCCCCTCTCCAGCATTTGGAACTCCACCCCCCTTGCTTTAAGACAAACAGGGCTGCTCCAACTAGTTTTGTGTCAGCTTCCAGCTCTCTGCAGCTATCCTAATTAAGCCAGTAGGGTTCAGTCTTCTTGCTCAGGCTCCTGAAGGGTTGGGATTTGATTTTCCTGATAGATGGGGCCCCAGTAATCTGGATTTCAAAAGGATTCCTAGAAATTGGGGGTAAGCAGTACTACCAAAACGTAACTGCTAATCAAGGATGATGCACAGCAAAAGCAATGACCCCATCCCTCTAAAGCCTGCCCTCCTTTGCCTTCAACTGTATCTCGTTTGTCTTTTTATTTTGGAGAAAGCGTTTTTAACTGCAACTTTCTATAATGCCAAAATGACACATCTGTGCAATAGAATGATGTCTGCTCTAGGGAAACCTTCAAAAGCAATAAAAATGCTGTGTTAAAATGCCAATGACCTTGTAACTCTGGGTTTCCACACAAAGAAATGTGGTCCATTTCACTTAAGCTCCTGGACAACGGCATTAACACAAGATGTCTCACTTGTGTTCAGATGGGATGCAGATGATAAACACCAGTGCCCTGGAAGAATCCCCATTCTCTGTGCCCCCACTGCAGGTCTCTACTGGCTAGTGCCCATGTAGAAAAACACCCTAAGGTTGTCATATCTGGAGGAAAGCCCATTGTGGGCACATATTTAGAGAAAATCCTAGCCTGGGGTCCCGTGGTACAGTGGAGGCTGGTCACTGAGCCAGGGCTGGGGTCCACTCTGCACGCCTGGCTCATAATGTGGCTACAGCTCAGGGCCTCTCCTCACTGCATCCAAGGACTCCCCCAGGAAGCGACACTTTTTTTTTTTTTTTGAGACAGTCTCACTGCTTTGCCCAGGCTGGAGTGCAGTGGCAGGATCTCGGCTCACTGCAACCTCCACCTCCCAGGTGCAAGGGACTCTCCTGCCTCAGCCTCCCAAGTAGCTGGGATTACAGGTGCACACCACCACACCTGGCTAATTTTTGTATTTTTAGTAGAGATGGGTTTTGCCATGTTAACCAGGCTGGTCTCAAACTCCTGACCTCAGGTGATCTGCCCGCCTCAGCCTCCCAAAGTTGATGGGATTACAGGTGTAAGCCACCACACCCGGCCCCTTTCTTGGCTCTTAATACCAAATTGGAAGCAACCCTAGACCTTTCTTCCACTGATCTGTCACCAAGGCCTTCAGATTCCTGAATGTCCCTAACTTTCAGCTTCCTTCTCCCGACTCACCCTGCCTCCCTCCTGCCAGGCCCACTATGTATAAATACATCAACCCTCTCCTCTGTTCTTCTACAGATCACTGGTTTTGTGGTAATCACTGCCTCTGAGTACTCACATCAGATGACAGGGCCCAAGGTGAACTGTGTAAGATACAGAACGAAAATGTAAAAACCAGAAAACATAAAAGCATCACACTTCAAATAGAACATAAAGGTCCCTAGATTTTTAATCAAAATATTTTACAATTTTTGCTCTGCTAGCATGAGATCACCAACAAGAAAACCCAACAGGAATACATAAAAAACTTAACAAATTGACTTTAGTAAGTAAAAATTACAACATTCTTCTCCCAGCAATGAACAATTTCATTCTTTAAAAGTAAACGAGGCCTAAAACAAGACGGCACAGGAACAAGTAGTCAGATGGATTTAGGTGAACACTGTACAGAAGCTTTGAGGAAGTGCAAAGGACTGACCTCTAGGCCAGAACAAGATGGAAAACTACCAGGCCCGTCAGACACCAGCATGGACAAAACTCAGTTATACTGAATTCAGAGACAAAATTCAGTGACACTCTTCTATCACTTATTTACAGTTCTACACCATTTCACTGAGCAGACTTAGTTTTTTGTTTTGTTTTGTTTTACAAACCTTATAAACAGAGGGGATTAAAAAATGCAAACTAGGACTATGATGTTAAGACAACCACTAGCAGACAGCTGCGGACAGTTACTGGGTCTGAAGGTGAGGCTTCCCAGCTCAAACCGAGAAGTCATTGGGATAAACTCTGCCTCTTTCATCACCCATATCCTTAAAACAGGACAAGATGGGATGACCACACCAGGTAACATCACCGAGGTCTCAAAGTAGCAGCTAAAATGTGCCGGAACTCTTCACCCTGTCTAGGACCTATGTTCCACTCTCTCAGCAACAAAAGGATCTATAACATGTTTTCTTAATAAGGCTTTAGTTTCTCCTCCAGCTGGACACAATGCTTCAAGTGGCCTTCACTACTCAGAAACCAATTCTACCTCTTTTGCTTTCTTCTTCTTCTTCTTCTTCTTGGTGGTATCACTGTCCTAGAAAGAAAGAGAATGGAAGCTTATAGATACCGTGGGATCCACTAACAAAGCTATCACTCTCCCAGAAGGAAATCTGGTAAAGGTCCACAGTCAAGCAAGCCTTTTTTCAGGACCTGTAAGGATATTTTGGGTTAAATACTACATGTGACACAAAGTTCTGCGAACCTTTCAGTGACACCCTAGTGGTCTACTTTTGGAAGTAGAAACATTCAGATCACCATCCTACACATCCTCTCCACCCCACCATCAATAGAGCTGTAAGTGTAAGTGGTAGATGCCGAGTACCTCTATCTGTCCATTCTACAGGGAGGGCAAAAGCAGTCCAGGAACATGGGGAAGCACTAAAGGCACTCAGTCGCATGCCACTCCCAGGCCACAGCTCCTCCAAGAAGAGTAACAAAGCTGGTACCACCTGGGTAATTCTTTCCCCATGGAGGGACTAAGCCAGCCCAAGGAACCTGAACATATCTCCACACACCCCATCTCCAGGCTCGGCCCCGCTCTCCAGACCAGCCTTGGCCTTCTTGTCCTTCTTACTCTTCTTCTTTTCCTTCTTGATCAACTGAGGAGCTGCTGGAGGGGTCTCGTCACTTTCACTCTCACTCTCTCGCTTCCGCTGAGATGAAAGCAATTGGTTAAGTGTTAGATATTGGGCAATAATGGACAAGAAAGGTTCAGTGAGTCAAAAGGTAGTGAGGCACCGAGAAAGATCCCAACTGAATCCAACAGGACGTTTTGTGACTACAAACCCGGACAGGGCTTTAGTTTACTGAGGATTTGAAGACAGTCTCATCCCCCAAATCCAAGAAGCCTTGAGGCAGGCAGAGAGGAGCAGCACAGCAGCAGCACGGGGCTTGGGGATGGAAAGGCCCAGAGAAGCTGTTTCTTTCACGACTGCAAGGACCTCTCACAGAAAGCAGGCAAAGCAGGAATTCACATCTGACAAGTCAGAAGCTCCTCCCACACAGCCTTGTGCAGGATACTCAGTACCGCCCCCCGTTTCTGAGTACAGACCTGTCATTCTGTGCGCTAATGCCAGCAGCAACATGGGGTGGAGTTGCCACCCCATGCTTGACTGACTCTTTCAACACCAGGTGGTGCCGAGTTAAAATGCAATTCTGTTCTCTGCTGAATTTCGTATGGCCTCGAGTATCCAACAGCCATGGCCTCTGATTTCAACACATGTGTCCTACCATTTGACCCAGGGCGGGGGCCAGAATGACACACACACCAGCACCCATTCTATCCCTGTGTTGCTGCCATAGCTGAGGTAGGAGTCGAGGCCGAT
Source organism: Theropithecus gelada (assembly GCF_003255815.1). Taxonomy (NCBI): domain Eukaryota; kingdom Metazoa; phylum Chordata; class Mammalia; order Primates; family Cercopithecidae; genus Theropithecus; species Theropithecus gelada. Next base: position 152,105,871 of record NC_037689.1, on the reverse strand, counting down.
CTGATTCCTGAGCCCACATTCCTCCTCCCAGCAGATACGACAGGGAATACAAATCAGAGGAGCCTGCAGAGCCCAAACAAGCACCCCAGGGTATAAGGCAGCATTACCTGTGTATGCACTACACCTCTGACGCCAGGGTATATGGCTAGACTGCAGACAGTCACAAAGTAAGACGAATGCCAGTGCCTCTTAGGATTATCTCCCTAAGCACATTCCAAACTGATTACAGCATGCCACTCACCTTTGCAGTTTTTGCTGCTTCGGCAACTACCTGCGGGGCTTTTACCACTTCAGCAACCACCTCTTTTTTGGCAGTCTCACTGAAAGAGAAGAGGTAGCAATAGGTCAAATTCACTGAATGGCTTTCCAGGGCAGTACTGATGTTATGTAGTGTTATCTGGCAAGTCTAAAACCACCATCAAAATACTGACGCTGGACAGAAGAACTCACCACTTACTGTTGCAGACTGACTCCCTCTAGAGTCCCACGAGCCAGACTAGAAAGGGATAACTGTCTGCCGTGCAGGCCCACACCCCTAACTGGCCTGGGCAGCCAAGACTTCATGGGAGCCAAAGAGCTGGTTCCTGTGGTCCTGCATTTAGCAAGTTTGCCCCAAACCAAGTGACTCCCCCTCCCCTGGGCTCTACAACCTCCGTGCTCACCTGTCCCTCACCTGTCGTCTATGTACTCCTGCATCCAAATGGCAAGTGGGCACTCTCTACCCTCCCATCCTCACCTGTTGTTGACGTACTCCTGCATCAAGGCAGCATGTGTGCTGTCTCTACCCACCCCTGGCTCTGAAACATCCTGCCCTCACCTGTAGTCAACATACTCCTGCTTCCAGGTGGCAGGCGTGCTCTCTGTGGGCTTCCCGTACTTGTCCAGAAGGCCCTGCTTGATCATCAGCTTCTTCTGACTTGCCTGGTGGAACATCAAGGTGTCAACATTAGAATGGTGTTAATGCGGAAGCGGGCATGGTGACTGCAAAGAATAGAACAAGGTTCCTCCCTGGTGTATTCTCAGCAGGGCCTCAAACTCCTCTCCAGAGCATTCAGAATTCGCCCACTAACTCCAACACACACAGGACTTGTTGAAGGTCACAAAGCTTATTAGTGAGAGCCTCTGCAGACATATGTCCCCACCACAGCCACTCTACTCTTTTGCCTTTGCACATGCTGCTTGCTGCCTCCCACTGCCCTGAACTCTCCCCTCCCCTCTTCACTTCATCAACACCTAATCCACTCTTCACACTGGTGTGGCTTAACAGATGATCTCTTGCCCAGACTCCTTGAGCACTGTGGACACTCCAGGTGACAGCCACCTCTCTGCACTTCTTGGTAGCCACTAACATGAATGAAATTTGCCATTCCACTGTGTGATTACGTAAGTAATGCCCAACTGTTTCCCCTCATTAGACTGAAATCTCTAAGGCCCAAGACAGGGCCTGTTTCCACTCATCAACAATCCAGAGCCCAGCACAATACAAGCCTGTGGTGGTGAAATACACCAATAGCTGCCCAAGTATTCAACAATGCCAAACAAAAGAACCTGGCAGAGCACGCAACCCAGTACCACTTACCTTTGGACCTAAACCCCACTTCCGAGGGTAAGTGTCTCTCTCCATGATCACTCTCTTGATCTTTGCTACTATACCATGATCGCAGGTAGAGATGACCGCTGTGGTCATTAACGCAATAGCTACAGGCATTGAATAAAGAAAAGAATTATTTGAAGGGGGAAAGAATTGATAATTGATGAGCCCCAACTCTACTGTTGTATGCCACTTTTAAAACTCTGAGCTCTACTACTTTAATTGGGGTTTCCTTTGCTCAGGATATGCATATGGAAGAAATCCCCCATTATGAGAAGGAGGCTTCTGAAATGATGTTAAACTTCTCAAGTTAAAAAACACCTAACCAAAGCACCTAACGATACACGTAACAGGCTTGCAGCTCAAGATATCTACAGGAATGGCATGCACACTCCCTTTGCGGCCACAGAACCTTTGAAGTTTTAAGGATTCCTTTTCTGCTGCTGTCCGTAGGCCATGGCTGGCCTGCCTGCTCACAGAGCTAAGGAATCCTGATGACATGCTTACTTCTGGTACATATTGGACCCATTAAATGAATAGCTCTAAGGTTCATTCGCTAAGAGGGTGCAGAGCATTTAAAGTCTTAAGAGACAATCCAACAGTAGCTAAGCTTTCACGAGTTAAAAAACACTGGTACTTTACATGGAACCACAAAAGACTCAAACTAGCCAAACTGATCCTAAGCAAAAAGAACAAACCTAGAGGAATCACATTACCTCACTTCACATTATACTATAGAGCTACAGTAACCACAATAGTATGGTACTGGCATAAAAACAGGCACATAAACCAATGGAACAGAATAGGGAACCCAGAAACAAATCCACACAGCCACATTGAACTCATTTTTGACAAAGGTACCAAGAACATACACTGGGTAAAAACCAGTCTCTTCAATAAATGGTGCTGGGAAAACTAGATATCCATATGCATAAGAACGGGACAAAATATCCGCAAACTACCCATCTGACAAGGGATTTATAACCAGAATATATAACGAACTCGGTGCTATAGGAAAAAAATCTAATAATCCAATCAAAAAACAGGCAAAATATTTGAATAGACACTTCTCAAAAGAAGATAAATAAATGGCAAACAGGCATATGAAAAGGTGCTCAACGCTGATCACCAGAGAAATGCAAATCAAAACTACAATGAAATATCATTTCACTCCAGTTAAAATGGTTTATATCCAAAAGACAGACAATCACAAATGCTGGAAAGGATGTGGAGAAAAGGGAACCTTTGTACATTGTTGGTGGGAAGGTAAATTGATACAACCACTATGGAGAACAGTTAGGAGGTTCCTCGAAAAACTAAACTGAGCTACCATAGGATCCAGCAATCCCACTGCTGGGTATATACCCCAAATAAAGGAAATTAGTGTTATCAAAGAGATCACAATAGCCAAGATTTGGAAGCAACCGAGGTGCCCATCAACAGATAAATGGATAAAGAAAATGTGGTACATATACACGATGGAATACTATTTAGCCTTAAAAAAAAATGAGATCCTGTCATTTCCAACAACATGGATGGAACTGAAGATCATGTTAAGTGTAATCAGTCAGGCATAGAAAGACAAACATTGCATGTTCTCACTTATTTGTGGGAGCTAAGAATCGAAACAATTGAACTCATGGACAGAGAAGAGTAAAAGAATGGTTACCAGAGACTGGGAGGGTAGTTGGAGGCTGGCAGGGAGGTAGGGATGGTTAATGGGTACAAAAAAAAAAATAAAGGCAGATCACCTGAGGTCAGGAGTTCAAGACCAGCCTGACCAACATGGCAAAACCCCATTTCTACTAAAAATACAAAAAATTAGCCAAGTGTCATGGTGTGCACCTGTAATCCTAGCTACTCGGAAGGCTGAGTCACGAGAATTGCTTGAACCTGGGAAGCAGAGGTTGCAGCGAGCCAATGCTTGAACCTGGGAAGCAGAGGTTGCAGCGAGCCAGTCACGTCACTGCACTCCAGCCTGGGCGAAAGAGCAAGACTCTTGTCTTCTTAAAAAGCAAAAACAAAAACAAAACACCAACAACAAAAACAAAAAAATCAAATGAATGAACAAGACGAGTAAGACCTACTATTTGATAGCCTACTATTTGATAGATTATAGTCACAGGGTGACTATAATCAATAGCTTAAGTGTATATTTTAAAATAACTAAGGTGATAGATAAATAACTAACAATAAAATAGGATTGTTAGTAACACAAAGGAGAAATGCTTAAGTGTATATTTTAAAATAACTAAGGTGATAGATAAATAACTAACAATAAAATAGGATTGTTAGTAACACAAAGGAGAAATGCTTAAGTGTATATTTTAAAATAACTAAGGTGATAGATAAATAACTAACAGTAAAATAGGATTGTTAGTAACACCATGTGATTGTTATGTATTGCATGCCTGTGTCAAAACATCTCATGAACCCCATAAATATATACACCTACTATGTAACCGCAAACATTTACAATTTAAAAAATAAACATCCCCTCTTACCCATGCAGATTGCTTCTCCTTTGGTGGTGATAACCACAATCTCCTGATTGACCTCAATGCCATCCTCATATCGAAGAACACCTGGAAGCATGATCTTGGCCCCATAGCAGATAGCATTTACCTGCAGAGATGGCACCATGTGTGAGGGCCCAGCTGCTGCCTTCCACCCCACTCCCACACCAGAGTAAAGGAAGACAACAAGGGGGTGGGGTCTGACACCATGAAACAGGGATGGCACTGATAGCCCACTAGCTGCAAGGGGCATGAAGGGACTCAGAAGAGCAACAGCCACCTCACTGTGCAGGGCACCACTCTCTGCACTTTACACACATGACTTAAAAGTCGTAAAGAAGACTTTCAGGTTTTCAGGTTCTAAAGACTCACAGGTATTTTCATTTTATTTTTTTATTTTTTGTTTTCCGGCAGAACCTCCCTCTGTCGTCCAGGGTGGAGTGCAGTGGCACGTTCTCAGCTCACTGCAACCTCCACCTACGGAGTTCAAGTGATTCTCGTGCCTCAGCCTCCCCAGTAGCTGGGATTACAGGCACGCGCCACCACGCCCAGCTAATTTTTGTATTTTTAATAGAGACAGGGTTTCACCATATTGCCCAGGCTGGTCTCAAACTCCTGAGCTCAAGCAATTTGCCTGGCCTGGCCTCCCAAAGTGCTGGGATTACAAGTGTGAGTCACTGCACCTGGTCGGTATTTTCATTTTAAACATAAAAATAGCCTTGGCATTCCTTAATTGCTCCTCTCTCCTCCTTATCAGGAGAAAGAATAGATTTACTAGAGATCCAGGCAATAACAGGCTCCTAAAGAACTTGAAAACAAGATTACTGAGGCCTATTGAACCAATCACACAAAAGTCTTGGTGCAGAATTTATAGATCAGTAGGTACAACCTAAGGCTTCCTCTCCAGAAGTTCAATGGTGCCCAAGGCACCCATCTGCCTCATGCCATCTCCACTCACCTAGATCTCTTTTGCTGATCACATTTGACCCTCCCTTTACATTCACCCAGAAGCCAATGGTTTGATAAGGAGAGGTTATCACATTTATGTTGTCCACTGTTTTGTGACTGAGTTTTTTCAACTATTATGGTGCCACCTTTCAGTATTTATTACAGCGTATACACATACAAAATATGCAAACATCTGTACAAGATTTGAATATAAATAATTACCAACTACAAACATTTTAAATATCCAGAAATTTTTATCCCTCAAGTTAGAGAAAAGAGAGTATGCTTTAATTTATAAAAGGCCAACTCTCTGATCATCATAAAAACACAGCTCACAGCCTTGATCTCCTGGGCTCAAGCGATTCTCCCACTTAAGCCTCCCAAGTAGATGGGAATATAGACATGTGCCACTACACCTGGCTATTTTTTATTTTTGTGACGACAGGGTCTTACTATGTTGCTCAGGCTGGTCTCAAACTCCTTCCTGGGCTCAAGTGATCCTCTTGTCTTAGCCTGCCAAAGTGCTGGGATTACAGGCATCAGCCACTGTGCCCAGCCTAATGTGCCTTATTTTTAAGTATTCCTACCATTAAACTTTTACTTTAAATTAGTATACTTGGTTTGGACTTGAAAAAATAAATAAATAAAACCCAAGGAAAACAATAAAAAGAGCAAGCCTCATCTTTGGAGTATGTTCTGTCCAAATATAAACTCCTAACCCGGAACTTACTGCACTGTCTTTCATAACCAGCCGTTTATGAGATGTCAACAACTTTTCCAAAGGGTAAACAACTCGCCGCAGGTAACTCTCATCCTTGTGGTTATCATACAGCCACTGAGCATCAAGCACATCGTGCATTGTCACCATGTGGTCCTGAAAAGCAGCCATGTATGAAAATAATTCAGTTTATTTGCATCTCGGCCCATCAGATCCCAAACTTCCTAAAACTGAATGTAACTTGTCTACTAGTCCAAGCTCATTATGTCTTCAGCCTCTTCAGTCCTGGCTCTTCCAGGCATCTTTAACCACTGAAGTATTAGATCCCAAGCAGGCATTTTTGTAGGCTGGGAGGCAAATGAATAGAATAATACTTCCTACCCAATCATCTCCCTTAGTCCATTTTAATGTCCCAAAGTTTAATTAACAGAACAGGGAAGCTGCCCTGGACTGAACTCAACACTTTGGAAAGCGCCTTTCCCACAACATGAAGCAAGTGGAGTGCCACCAAAGGCTGGCAGATGTTAAGAACAAGCTCTAAAACTTCTAGCCCCGTAACACATACCTTTTCACTCATGACTCCAGAACGAACCCTCCGAAGCTCCTGCATCTGACCACCAACTCCCAATAACAAACCAAGGTGCACACATAATGTCCGAATGTAGGTGCCAGCCTCACAACTCACCCAAAAGATTCCTAAGATATACACACAAAAGAAAAGCAGCACCTACTATAAATACATCACTGGTTGAGAAATGGTTATCCTTCATCTGAGCCATCAAGACTAGAGGTGACAGACAGAGGGCATGACTAACACAATATGCCAAGGGCAACCACTTCTTAAAATATAAGCATTTGCTGTATTTAAAGATCTGTAATTCTGATATTAACAGAATTTTTAACACTTAGTTGCAGGTATATTCAGCATGGTATGTTTCATGGATGGGTGGAAAATAGGCATTGTCTTAAATTTACTTCTGACAACTTAATCTGACCAGCCCTGCTAAGTATTGCTATGTTTAAAAGAAAAGTACAATCCAACTGTTTATTGTTGCTTTTTGCCATTTGGTAGCATTTTACATATAGGCTTCAATCTGGAGAATACTCTGGATTCAACAGAAAAACCTTTTAAATGATGTTTTGTACAACAGAAACTTCTAAGCAGTCAAAATTGCAACAAGTAAAAAACACATGCAAAACATACTTTGGTGAAAACACCTTTGAACAAAGCACCGAACTACACAAATGCAGAATGAAAATATTTCAATTCCAGCAGAAGCAGTCATCATAAAAAGTGCAAAAGCCATCTCACTTTACTAGGCACTGTTCACTTTTTAACAAAAGATAATAAAAACTATTGCCCACAGACAATATCCCAGCTGTAGCGCAGGTTTCAGAAAGTCTTCAACTTCAAGGGCATCTACTTTTAACAAGAGAACAGAATCCTGAAGAATGTGTTCATACCCACTCACAGACCTAATGACCCACCTAATCTTCTTTCAGGATCGTATTCAATCATTTTGCTCTCGTAGATGGTCCTCACTCGGAGCTGCCTCTTTACTGCAGCAATAAGTGGGGGTCGCTGGAATAGGGCACCTGTCAGAGTTTCTAGGGCCTAAGAACAAACACAAAGCAAAACAAACACCCTCATCAGAATGTAAATGTGCAGTCACTGGTCCAGGCTGGCTGTGGCAGCTGACTGAAAAGGGCACAAAAGGAGTCAGCCAGGACAGCTAACTCATCTCCAGATGTTTAGGGGCTCAGAGATCCAAATCAACAAAGGGTGTCCTCCCTACAATTGCAGACTTACCCTAGAAAGCTGGGTCCCCCCTTCAATAGCATTGTGCAGCCGGACAATCCCCACATACTCTTTGCCTGAAAAATGACAAGAGTAGTCAGGTTTGGCCACTGAGTTTTCTGTTTTTCATATTTCTTATATGCTCAGTCACTCCCATTTTGCACAACAGGAAAAGCAGGCAGTTTGACCTTGTGTTTCTATAAAATCTGCATGAAGACAGATTTCATGGTGATGATGTAGGAAAGAATGAAGATACTCCCTCACTGGGAATTCAATGTACTGACAGGGACAGTTGGGAGTACCCAGTGTAGAACCTGCCTGGAAAAAGCCTTGCAAGATAAGCAGGCTTTTCTCAGATAAAAATGAAGGAAGGATACTTTAGGCAGAAGCAGTGGCACAGAGTGAGAAGCCTAGAGTGACAAGCTGAGAGCTGAACCTGGACAGAGTTCTGCCTCCAGGCTACAAATGGATCCCGTCAGCTTGATGAATACATGCTTAGTATGTGGAATTCCAAAAAGGGTGGACCACCAAGATCTGGCAGGGGACAGAAGGTACACAGAAACCAAAACAGTATCTCTGCTTTAGGATTTTTTTTTTCCCTAACGAAGAAATAGTTTCCAGCAGACAAAACATAGAAGGGAAATACAGAAAGCTTTCCACTCTAGCCAGTCCTTCCCTCCCTCTCCCAAATACCTGCACTCTGTTGTGACTTCACCAAGCGAGTGGCTCGTTCTATGCACACGATTAAACAACCAGTCACCTTGGGATCCAGAGTACCACTGTGCCCTGTCTTCTCCACCCTAAGTATCCGTCGAATCCAGGCTACCACCTCATGGGAAGAGGGGTTAGAGGGCTTGTCAAGATTAATGAAACCTGTCCTAGAATGAAAAAAAAAAAATTAATGTATAACCCACTCCTGTGCGCCAATGAAACAACAGATCTAGAGTTAAAAGAAAAAGAATTCACTGTGGGTACAGGTTATATATTCAGGACAAAGCTATTCTGGCATGTCACTGCCTTCTTGAATAGCTGGTGTGAAAGCATTTTCAAAAGAAAGTAAGTTTGCACAGTGCCTCCTCCCAACACTTACCTGATATAGTCCCCAATCTCTCTCTTCAGAGGATTTGAACCACATGCAAGAGGTGTATAGTGTGTTGTCCTTACATTCAGCTTATCAAAATTCTACAAAGCAACAACACAACACAAAACAAAATACCATGTCGTGAGCACATGTAAAAAAAGAGTCAGTACCACTATGTGGCCCACAAACTGGCATAGGTCTGCAGGATGGACTAAGTACAAAAACTGAGAACTGTTTACAAACTTAGCAATTTAACATTGTGGGGACATTTATTCTACAACAGTGTCAAGTGCACTGCAAATTTTTTAAAAAACTTGGTTCTTCATTTCAGATACCTTAAGGAATCCTGCTTTAAACTGTATCAGTGGGCATTTCCTAAAGTCAAGGATGCCAGCAGTAAGCATTCTCAATCAATTGCTTAACACTTGGAAATAACATAAGAGCAGGCATTCACCTGATGCACGATTTTAACCACATACCTTTAGCAGAAGGGGCCACTGAGACGTGTCCAACTTAGCAACTTTGGATTCGGGTTTGATAAGAAATTCTTCAGCGTGTTGTATTTCCTTCGACAGGACAGAAATATAACCTATTAAACTTCCCACCCGATTTTGAACAATTCCATTACTGCCACGGAAATGTATGCCTTTTAAATAGAAAATAAGGCTTCCTATGTATTTTCACTGGGACCTCCAAGGGAAAGAGAGAGAAGAAATGAACCAGGAGTACAGAGGGGAAGTGAAATGCCACTAAGATAGGTCCAAACATTTAAAGAGAAAGGGGGATGGTGGGTCTGTGGGTGGCATAAAGAAGAGAAATTCAGAGAGAGCAGTTGGTTAAGGCCGGCACCACTTAGTAAGCTATGCCTGAAGGACACTTGGACTGTCTGGGGCTCTCATTTCAATGCTTTTTCAAATCTACACAATGACCAGCAATGCTGGCCCATTCCTTGGAAATCTTTAAAAACACCTCTTTTAGTTTGTTATTTAAGTAAACCTTTTTAGTCAAAGTGAAGTCAAACACATTACTACTCACAGCTACATCTTCTTCTGGCAATGACTTCCGCTCCTTTTTCTTCTTATGTTTCTTTGGCAAAATAATTACTAAAAAAACAAACACAGGATTCGGGAATTTTCCCCAAGAATAAATGAAACAAGAGTTTAAAATAAAGACCGAAATTAGGTCAGGTAGGAAATGTATTTTAGGTCTACGATTACAGTTACATGTCACATAATGTTTTGCAAGGACAGACTGCGTATGTGATGGTGGCCCCTATAAGATTATAACAGAGCTGAAAAATTCCTATCTCCTAGTGATGTCTTGATGATCCCGACCCTGTGTAGGTCAAGGCTACTGTGTGTGTTGTGTGTATTTGTGCCTTAGTTAACAAAAAAAAAAAATTTTTTTTTAAGAAAAAAATTAAAAATTTTTTAAATAGAAAACTTATAAGGATATAAACAGAGAAAATATTTATGTACAGCTGAATAATGTTTGTTTTAAGGTAAGTACTATTACAATAGTCGAAGTAAAAAGTTTATGAAGTTACAGTAAGCTAAGGTTGATTTATTCTGAAGAAAAATATATTTTTATAAATTTAGTGTAGCCTAGGTATACAGATTACAAAGTCTTCAGTAGTCTTCAGTCTGAGGCCTTCACATTCAGTCACCGACTCAGCCAGGGCAACTTCCAGCCCAGCAAGCTCTATTCATGGTAAGTGCCCTCCGGTGCACCACTTATAACCTTGTGTACTATATATATATATATTTTTTTTTTTGAGTGGGGGGACCCTCTTTCCCCAGGCTCGGTCTCCCGGTTCTTAAGCAATTCTCCTGCCTCAGCCTCCCAAGTAGCTGGGATTACAGGCGTGTACCACCACGCCCACCTAATTTTTTTGTATTTTTAGTAGAGACGGGGTTTCACCATGTTAGCCAGGCTGGTCTTGAACTCCTGACCTCAGGTGATCCGCCCGCCTGGGCTTGCCAAAGTGCTGGGATTACAGGCCTGAGCCACCGCGCCCGGCCCTGTGCTATATTTTCACTGTCCTTTTTCTGCTTAGACATGTTTAAATACACAAACTCTCGATGCTGTGTTCCAACGGCCTACAGCATTCCGCACAGTACAATGCTGTCCAGGTTTGTAGCCTAGGAGCCATACGCTACACCATATACAGCCCAGGTGTGTAGTAGCCTATGCCATCAAGGTTTGTGTAAGAGTCCTCTGATGTTCATACAATGATGAAATCGCCTAACGACCCATTTCTCAGAACGTATATCCGTAGGTAAGCGAGAAAACAAAGTGTGTAAGGCCAAATATATGGGTCGCATGGCTGGGTAACTGACTGCAGGCTACTGCACGTGTCTGCTTCCCTTCCGGTTCACCACGTGGCTATGGCAGGGCTTAAATACCCAACAGAAGCACTCAGGCAGCGGGCCGGAAAGTTCCACAAGCGACCACTCGACTGTCCCCACGGGCTTGTGGCCTCTAGAACTTTCTTGCAACTTGGAGCTCTATCCCTGCTCCGAGGTCCCTCGGCTCCTTTTCTTCTCGGCCCGTTTCCACTACCCTTGCCCCCCTAGTCGCATGGAGCTGTAACGGCGGCGTCCGCGCTGGCAGCAGCACAGACACTGCCACGTCCCCCGCCACCACAGGGTGGGCAGCACGGCAGAGGTCCTTCGACGGCGACCCGGACCCCAGAGAGGTGAGAGAGCCGAGCCCCATCATACTAAGTCACCACGAGGGGCTTCCACTCTCGCGCCCTTGCCATGGAGCCAGTGCCGAGCGACAAGGCCGGCTTAAGGCCTGGCGGAGAAGAGGCCGACACGCCGGCGGGAACCAGAAGGAGGCGTGCGCGGGCCCCGATACCATCCCCCCACCCCCAGCTCCCCGAGTCGCCCGGAGTTAGCACGGCCCGGACGCCTGCAGCCCTTACCTTCCGCATCCGCCATGTTATCCTGCACCGCGTGCGTGCAGCCCGGACCACAGCTGAGAGACCGACCGCAGACTCCCGCCGCCTCGGTCCCGTCAGGCCGCGCTGCTAGGACCCACCCACCCGCGCACCGCCCTGTGCGTGCCTTGCCGCGGGGCGGGAGGGGGCGGGGTCATCCCGGGGGCGGAATCCGAGGCGCGCGCTGGTAGTCCGCGCAATGCGATTTGCTGGCTTGGCCAGTACGGAGGGCGCGACCGCGCGTGCGCATCGAGCCTCAACCAGCCCGGTTGGACCAGGCTGGAAGCGCGACTGCCGCCCGCCCCGGCAGCCTGGAGTCTGTGGGCGTGGCCTCAGCTGTAACTGGTTCACCTCCGGTTTTAGCTCCGCGCCTGCGCCTGGGCTCACGGCTGAACGCTCCGTAAACCGTACCCCTTTCTTTGCTTTCTCACACCGACCCTTTCAGGTTGGTGTTGGATCAGTCCTGATTAATAAGTGAACATGTTAAAGCTCGGAGAGGTTGAAAGCCCTTTGCTGCTTGCAGTTCCCATCCAGCTAGAGCAGATGGCCAATAGGAGTAGAGTGCGGGCTGCATGTTAACTTTTAAATTTTCCAGCAGCAACATGAAAGAAGAGTAAAAAGAAAAAGGTGAAAATGATTTTTATAATGAATTTTTTTAACCCAGCGTATCCGAAATATTATCATTTCCACATATAGGCAAAACACAACAGTATGAATAGGATATTTTACTTTTTTTTTTTTTTGTCCCCTCACGAAGACTTTCCGGAGTGTGCGTTTATGCTCACAGCACACCTCAATTCGAACTCCACGACCGGGCTTCACGCCAAACAGCAGAGACAAAGCATTGGCACTAAATCTCATAGAAACAGGATGAGCCTGGGTATCATGATAGGCAGCAGGGCTGGAAGCTGGAACCAAACTGATTTCTCCCCAGGGATCTTTGATGGTGTCTAATTGATCACAGTGTCCTGTAGTAAGCCATCATGATCTGTATAACCCCGGTAACTCTAGGTCTGGCTAAAGGCATCCTGCCTTGAATCACCACAATGGAAAATCATAGCGCCTCATCTAATTCCCAGATCTGGTCAGTCCACAGGCCAGAGCCTGTGAGGTGAACCTGTAAAGGTGAGGCCAGGCATATGTAACGCTACAAGTGTGTACTTTAAGCCTGCCTCCTGCCTTCTCCTGGGACCCATGGCCATTTCCTAGGGGCTTGCACTAGCCTGTGTTAATCGCTGGGGAAGTAGAATGCCACTGTGGTCCAATGGTCAGAAGTGGAGTCAGCCCACGTCCCTTTCACTATCAGCCACCCTGTGGCTCTCTCCCCAGTTCTTGAATCCGTACTTGTAATAAACAGTAAATTGGTAGCTGAAAAAATTCCCACAGGGGCTTCCTGACTCAAGGACTGAGGGTGATAATGGAAGGAAAGATCAAAGGAAGCCTCTGGCACATTATCATAATTGATTCCCTGGAAACTGATTTTATAATCTCACTGTACCCCAAGACATCATGCAGAGCGGACCTGATGCTTAGGAAGTAGCAAATATTTCACCACAGGGTGAGAGATAAGCCCCTTGAAAATTCAGGGAGGTGACACCTCAGTGAGCTTCCTGGGCATCCAGTGGGCTGAGGCATGTTGAGACAGTCCCTCCAAAGAGAAAGACAAGTTGCCTTACTTGGAACCCTCTGCTTACTAAACAAGAAGCATGACACTCAGTGGGCCATTTTCTGGAGATGGCATATCCCATTAGGATGCTACACAGAGCCTTTTCCAAGCTTTAGTAAGAGACTCACAGTTCAGCCCTCTGGAATTTGAAATAAACTTAAAGCTAAAACCTCCACACACAAAAAATAATAATATGCCAGGAGGAAAAGCTCCTGGCTTACTGTGATTATTTACTGAAACGGAATGACTGTGATACACGTGGTCTTAAGACCTGAGCTGCCCATGATAAACTGGGTGTTGTCTGACCAAACCATAAAGTTGGGCATGTGAAGCAGCACTCCATCCTCAAATACAATGATGCAGCCACTTTAGAAAATGGTCTGGTAATTCCTTGAAAGGTTAAACATAGAGTTACCATATGACTCACCAATTCTACTCCTAGGTATAGACCCAAGAGAATTGAAAATGGATTTTTAGACAGATGGTTCTACACATATGTTCATAGCAGAACTATTCACAATAGCCAAAAGGTAGAAACAACCAAAATGAACAGATGAACAAAATGTGGTCTATTCATACAATGGAATATTATTAGCCATACAAAGGGATGTAGTACTGATCCATGCTACAACATGGATACAACATTGAAAACATTATGCTTAGTGAAAGAAGCCATACACCAAAGGCCACATTTTGTATGATTCCATTTATAGGAAATATCCAGACTAGGCAAATCTAGAGACAAAAAGCAGATTAGTGGTAGCCTTGGCCTAGGAATTTAGGGGAACATGGGGAATGACTGCTAATGGGCACAGAGTTTCTTTTTGAGGTGATAAAAAAGGTTCTAAAATTACATTTTGGTGATGATTGCACAAGATTTCAAGAATTGTGGGATAGGATGGCCACTCATGACTGTTTGGGATCATTTAAATGACAGCCAAATTCCTCGAATTTTTGGTTTGGGTCACAGACAGAAATCCAGGGAATTTCTGTAACAATGCTTAAGGAAGTACTTATCTTTTACAGGCACAACAATAAAACAACTAAAAACCAAACTTTAAAATTTTGACCCATCAGCTTTCCAAATTACAAAACTCAGTGAATTCACAGCCTTCTCAGTTCCCTTAGTAAAGGTTGGGGCCATGATCAGAAAAGCATAGAACACTGGGATTGGAAATGGGAGTAAATTGGAGAATTGGGAGTCCCCAGAATCCCCAACTCTTACTGAGCCTCCATTGTTAAACAACCCCCACGTTTATCTGATTGCAGGTTCACTTACTCTCTCCTGAGGGAATTAGCAGGGAAGCAAAAGCACTTCCCTCCTACTCTCCCACCCCAACGTCTCCAGGCCTGTGACTAGAGTTAACCTCTACATTGCCTCAACTGAACAATTTAAGTCATGCAGCAGGACAAAGCTTGCATATGAAAACAGTAGTAGGAGTTTGCAAACATGTACCAGGAAATAGGTAATATTTATGTAAATAATATGTGAAGGTTCTTGACCCAAAAAGGGAGATCATTTTAAATCGGGCTGAATTTTTGGTATAGATGCTGGAATAGAGGTTCATGTGGAGGTGATGCCTGGACCAAGAAGCCTATCCCAGAACTTTAACTGCAATGGAGGATGGAGTTCAGGTGAGAACGTACAAGGATTGAAGGAGGTGTTTCGCTAATAAATGCTGTAAGCTGCCAGATTCCCATGCCAGATTATTTTTCACCACATTGTTTTCACTACATCTAGCAGATAACCAAAACAAAACTCTTGCATTTGTCTGAATGCAAGATTCATGGAAGACTTTGCTTCTAGTACCAAATCTTGTGCCAGAAATGTTTTGTTTGGAAGTAAAAGAAACAGACTGTTAGTATTGGAAGGGTATTATAGACTGTGGGACTCAATAAAGAACAGGTTTAAAGAGTGGGGTGAGTGAACATTTAGGGTAGGCCTCAAAATTGTTTATGTCTCATCTCTCACCTTCACAGCACCACACCACACCAAGTTATACGATTAAATAAGACTTTAGTGGATGTTTGCAGAAGTAAAAACAGAAAATCAAATGTAAAGAAGGGAATGTAAAACAATAGCTCTAAATATCTTTTTGTACTCTAAGAGAAAAGCCCCTAACAATGCCCAGCATGGATGCTCTTTAGTTCCCAGCCTGCTCTCTTGCCCTCAGGTCCTGTAGGGTTATATTGCTTCTACAATGTTTCACTAGGTCATGTGTGGTAAGCACTGTTAGTTGGCTGCCTAACAGCTATCCCTTTCCCCTTCTTTCTCCATAAAAGAGCCCCAGTTTTGGCCAGGACAGCACTGTGCCCAGCAGCGGGGGATGTATCACAGTCGCTCTAAGCCAATCAGATCCTTTGTCACATCATTTACTGGCCTCTCTTGCAGTTCGGGTGGCCATGTGGCACAGTGCTGGCCAACGAGTTGTAACTGGAAGTCAGCTGGAGAGGGGAGGATTGGGTAATGGCACGAGGAGCCAGAAGTGGCCAAGTGGCTCTGTTTCCAGGTTAGTGGCGTGATTCTCATAAGTGGAAGCATGTTTTTCTTGGGTACTAGAATCTAAACCAGCCAGGTACAAAGTCATGAGGTTGAGAAGCAAAAATTCTGAAGGCAGATTATTCAGCATATCTGTGAGATATGCCATTCCCCACCTCAACTCTGTTTTCCAGACCTCTTATATTCTGACCATGAGAAAAACTGCACCATTTAATGGTTTCTAGTTCAGCGTATGGTCCAGATCCTCACAAGAGTGTTGTGTCCCAGCTAGCAACACAGCAGAATCTTCAACAGGCCACTTTATCATTGCCCAGATCAACAGCTGCATACAGAATGTTGGAAGAGGTATGGAATTGTTTTAGCAAATAGATCACATCTGGAACCGTAGCAGCAATTGAAATAACCACCTGATTATGCTTTCAGTAATCCACAGCCGTTTAATGTCCACAGTTTAGGTTTCTACTGCTGCATAACAAACCATCCCCAAACTTAGTGCCATTAAACAGCCATTTCATTGTGCTGACAGGTTCTTCAGGTTAGAAATTAAGACAGGACACAGTGAGAATAGTTTCTCTTTGTTCTGTAATGTCTGAGGTCTTGGCTGAGATGACTTGATGGATAGCGGTGACAGGATGGCTGGAGGCTATAATCTTCTGGAAGCTTCTTCAGCCTGTTGCCTGTACTAGGATGGCTGGAAGGCTGGGTTCCTCTGGAACTGGAGCACCTACTACACACAGCCTCTCTTTATGGCAGCCTTAGACTAGCTGGAGTCTGTACTTGGTGGCTCAGGACCTCCAAAGCAAGGATTAGAGTGAAAAAGGCAAAAAGCTGCATCACCTTTTATGACTTAGCCTTGGAAGTCTCATCATGCCATTTTTGTTGCAGTCTATGGTTGAAGCAGCTACAAGCCTGCTCAGGTTCAAGGGGAGGGAACATTAACCCCACCTCTCAATGGGAGGAGTGTCAAGAATTTGGGAGTCCTGGTTTAGAACTGCCACGTTCACCAAGACCTAACCAACTGCTGTGCAGGCCAAACAGATGAATTAAATGAGGGTGTGATAGGCATTTTCTTCTCTGCATTTTTCAAGTCTTTGGTGAGGGAACTAATTTCTGAAATTGCTCCTAAGTATGTGGTATTATTTGTTTTGATTTACACTTTGTGAGAAGGGGAAACTCTAGGGGTTTCCACTTGGGCCTTTCTGCCAGGATGGCCTCATTCTGTAGGTCAGGAAATCATTGTGGGAATTTTGTTTTGTTTTCTTTTGAGACAGGGTCTCACACTCTGTCACCCAGGCTGGAGTGCATTGGTGTGATCACATCTCACTGTAGCCTCAACCAACCTCCTGGGCTCAAGTCATCCTCCCTTGTCAGCCTCCCAAGTAGCTGAGACTACAGACGTGCACCATCATGCCCAGCAAATTTTTGTGTTTTGTGTAGACACGCAGTCTCACTATGTTGCCCAGGCTGATCTTGAGCTCCTAGGTTCAAGCAGTCCTTCTGCCCCGGCCTCCCAAAGTGCTAGGATTACAGACATGAGCCACTATGCCTGGCCCAATGTGGGGATTTTGCTGACCTTTTTTTTTTTTTTTTTTTTTTGAGACGGAGTCTTGCTCTGTCACCCAGGCTGGAGTGCAATGACTCGATCTTGGCTCACTGCAACCTCCGCCTCCCAGGTTCAAGCAATTCTCCTGCCTCATCCTCCGTAGTAGCTGGGATTACAGGCATGCGCCACCGTGCCTGGCTAATTTTTGTATTTTTAGCAGAGATGAGGTTTCACCATGTTGGCCAGGTTGGTCTCAAACTCCTGACCTCAGGTGATCTGCCCGCTTCAGCCTCCCAAAGTGCTGGGATTACAGGCATGAGCCACCGCGCCTGGCCAGCTAACTTTTTTTATTTTTTTCCATTTAGATGAGTAGGTAATGGTGGTTTTAATATGCACTTCTCTAATAGCTAATGATGCTGAACCTCTTTCTATGGGCTTATTTGCTACCTGTATATCCTCTTCAGTGAAATGTCTCTTCATATCTTTTGTTTATTTTATAATTGGATTTTTTTTTACTGTTTATTTTTGGGAATTCTTTATATATTCTTGATATGAATCCTTTGTTAGATACATGATTTGTAAATATTTTCTCCCAGTCTGTAGCTTGTCTTTTTACACCTTTTTTTTTTTTTTTTTTTTTTTGAGACAGAGTTTCGCTTTTGTTGCCCAGGCTTGAGTGCAGTGGCATGATCTGGGTTCACTGCAACCTCTGTCTCCCAGGTTCAAGTAATTCTCTTGCCTCAGCCTCCCGAGTGGCTGGGATTACAAGGGCCCACCACCACGCCCAACTAATTTTTGTAATTTTAGTAGAGACGAGGTTTCACCATGTTGGCCAAGCTGGTCTCGAACTCCTGACCTCAGGTGATTCACCAGCCTTGGTCTCCCAAAGTGCTGGGATTACAGGTGTGAGCCACCATGCCTGGCTGTCTTTTTATACTTCTTAACAAGGTATTTTGTAGAGCACAAGTCTTAATTTTGATGCAGTCGAATTTATCACTTTTTTCTCTCCTTTTTTTTTGGTGGGGGGGCAAGATCTCGCTCTGTGACTCACTGTTGCCTCAATCTCCTGGGCTGAAGCCATCTTCCCGCATCAATCTCCTGAGTAGCAGGGACTACAGGTGTGCACCACCACACCTGGCTAATTAAAAAAAAAATTGGTGTAGAGACGCTGTCTATCTTTGTTGCTCAGGCTGGTCTCAGACTGTTGGGCTCAAGTGATTTTCCTGTTTTGGCCTCCCAAAGTGCTGGGATTACAGGCATAAGCCAGTGCACTTGGCCTCAGGTTTTTCTTTTATGGATTGTATTTTTGGCGCCATGTCTAAGAACTCATCACCAGGTCATAGGTCCCAAAGATTTTCTCCTATTTTATCTTCTAAAAGTTTTGTAGTTTTACATTTTATATTTAAATCTCGGATCCATTTTGAGTTCATTTTTGTATCAGGTGTGAGGATTGGGTTGAGGTATTTTGTTTGGTTTTGGCCTATGGACGTCCAGTTGCTACAGTCTGTCGAAAAGACTATCCTTCCTCCATTGAATTGCTTTTGCACCTTTGTCAAAAACCAGTTGGACGAATTTATGTGAGCCTATCTCCAGGCTCTCTATTCCATACCATTTATCTATATGTCTATCCTTTCACCAATACAAAAAGTTTTGATTACTGTAGCTTTATAATAAGCCTTGAAATTGTATAAAGAGATTTATATGTTGACCTTCTATCCTGCAACCTTGCAAAACTCACTTATTCGTTTGGGGAGTTGTTTTTGCATATTCCTTGAGATTTTCTGTGGAGACAATTATGTTCTGCAAATTGAGACATTTTCTTCCCAATCTTTATGCAATTTGTTTCTTTTTATTATCTTATTGTACTGAACTAGGACTTCTAGTACTATGTTGAATACAAGTGGGGAGAGTGGATATCCTTGCCTTGTTCCCAGTCTTAGGGGGAAAGTGTCCAGGTTTTCACCAGTAAGTATGATGTTACCTGTAGGTCTTCTGCAGATGTTCTTTAATAAATTGAGGAAATTCGCCCATTTTCTGAGAGTTTTCTGAGAGTTTTTGTCATGAATTCTGTCAAATGCTTGTTCTGCATCAACTGATAAATCATGTGATTTTTCTTCTTTTGTCTGTTAATGTACTGTATTGCATTAATTGGTTTTCAAATATTGAACAAGCCTTGCATCTTGAGACGCATGGTGTATAATTCTTTTTATGTATTTGTGGATTCTATTTGCTAATATTTTTCTAAGGATTTTTGTGTCTATATTCATGAGGCATATTTGCATATAGCCTTCTTTCTTTAACTTTTTCTGGTTTTGGAAGTATCAGAGTAATACTGGCTTTGTGGAATCAATTGAGAAGTGTTTGATTTGGACTTATGACAACAATGTTGTGCAATCTTTTATTTATTTATTTATTTGTTTGTTTAGCGATGGAGTCTTCCTATGTTGCTCAGGCTGGTCTCAAACTCCTGAGCTCAAGGGATCCTCCTGCCTCATCCTCCCACAGGGCTGGGATTACAGGTATGAATCACCATACCTGACCAATTTTGGGCAATTTTAAATACAACAATAATGGATATGATGAAAGACTATCATTGATAATGATAAAGTCAAATTTCATATTCCAGATGAAAATTAGATGATTTTAACTCTTAGAGAAGTCCTTTATGGATGCCTATCTAGGCAAAAGAGTGTTCCCCTATCTGAACTTGTGCCATGGCACTCCAGGCCTTTAATTCACATACTTCTTCGATTTATTAAATCAAGAGGTGGGTGGGAGGTGGGAGATATAGGAAGGTGCAGTCCTTTCCCTCATTATTGGCTTTCACACACATGTGAAACTGTTTCCCATGCCTGTCTGTGATCCAGAATTTTCTTTTCAAATTTTCTTTTCATAGCGAATAAGTTAGATGCATAGCCACTTTGACTCATCATGATGTAATTGAGATAGAAACTCTTCTGTAATAGTGGGCATTTATTTTCACAAGTTTGTAGTTATAAGATTTACAGAAGTTAATGAACTGTGAAACAAAGTCTATTTTAAATAAAAAATAAATGGGGAAGCCACAAAGGGAATTCAGGTGCCAAAAATTACTTGCTATTCAAATTCTCTCCTCTTCCCAGGCTAGAGTGCAGAGAAACTGGGATGGGTTTCCATGAAGGAACAATTTCAATTTCTCCGGCAGGGAGAACAGTGTACCCTAAAAGATACAGGAATAATTACTCATATCACATCTTTATTTAACCCATCTGGCTAGTTTGGAGATTAATAGTGGGTAATTGTAGAATTAATCAGGTTGTGATTTGAACTGAAGCTGCTATTCCAGATGATGCTGTTTTCCTACAGCAAATCAACACAGGCCCCTGGCACCTGGGATACAACTATCCATCTGCCAAATGTTATTTTTTCCCATTCAGCAGAGAACACTAGAAGCAGCTTACTTTCATCTGGCAGGAACAGAAGTACAACTTTAGGGCTGTATCTATTCTCTGGCTCACTGTCATAATCCACGTTGAATGGAATTTGATTGTCGTGAATGTCGTGCTGGTTTATTACACTGATGACATATGTACTGGACCTGATGATCAAGAGGTAGCGAATACTCTAGATGCTTTATTAAGATACAAGTACACCACAGGGCGGGTGATAAGCCCCATGAAAACTCAAGAGCCTGAACCTCAGCAAAGTTTTTAGATGGTCTGGACCATGTTGGGTATTAACATGTTGTTGTACCTCACACCACCTACCACTCAGAAAGAGGCACAGCATTTGGTGTGGGTGTTTGAATTTTGTAGGCAACATATGCTACACTTAATTGTGCCGCACCAATGCACTCAGCAAGTAATCTGTAGGGTTGCATGTTTTCAGGGAGAGATCCAGGGCAAAAAAAGGCTCTGTGACAGGTCCAGGCCACTTGAACCTTATGACAATGTAGATTCAACAGGTACAGAACCTTTGACACATTGGGAGGCTACATGAAGCCTCTGGCAAGTCCCAATAAGAGAAACATACAGCAAACCCCTAGAGTTTTGAAGTAAACCATGCCCTCAACCACAAAAGAAGTATTTTCCTTTTGACCAACAGCTTCCAGCTTGCTCCTGGGCTGTGGCAAAGTCTGAATGCTTGACCGTGGGGCACCAAAGAACCATGTAACTTCAGCTGCCCCTGATACATTTGGTGCTACTTGGTCTTCCATTGGAAGTGGAATATTTGAGACCAGACTCAAGCAGGTCTGGAAGGTACAGGAAAGTTGCTTGAGCAGGTGGCTCACATCTCTGTGGCCCCTGCTGCTGCATGATCACCATTCCCTGGACTCACACCTAGAATGTCATAGGGAGTTCCTCATGACCAGGTCTATTGGTCAAGGTTTCAAAAGGAAGCAAATGGTAGACTCAAGGGGTTGAAATGAGGAAAGTATAATTAAGGGATTTTTTTTTTAACACTGGTGTGAGCAAGACTTAGATAATTAGCAATGCATAGCGGGGCTCTCAGGGACTGGCAACGGTTGATGGCCACAGCCACTGCTAAGTGCTCAAGCTGCCCACAGGCAGAGACAAACAATGAGCCCCTAATAACATAGCATTCCCTGGAGGGACCAGCTAGCCACCTGGACTGCCATCTGGAAGGGGCAGCAATTTGTTCTCACTTGAACAGGTATAATTTTGTACATGGATTCGCTTTTTAAAAATTCACATTTCTGCTGGCACTCCCACCCATTGACTTACTGAACCCATTATTCACACTGACATTATCTCACACAAGAAAATCATTATAAGCCAGTGTGCGCATGCTGATGGACTCCACTAGTGTTACCATGTTAGCTCATCACCCTGAAGCACCTGGCCTGATAGGATGGTAGGATGGTCGTTTTGTTGAAGATGCTAGCAAACGTCACACAGATGATGCCCACAAAAAGCAGAGGGTGGTGCTTAAGTGGATGGGCTCTTGGCACAGCTCTGGCTTCCTATGGATGATTTTCTAGTTGTGTGGCTCTTGACAAGTGACACTGTCATCCTGTTTTTCATTTTAGTAACCTGCAAAATTGAGATAATAATAAGAGCCCTTTGACAGGGTGTTTGTGTGGATTCAATGAGATAACGCCTGTAAAGTGCTTTAGCACAATCGCTGGCATGGTGTTCGCTTGGCAGTAAGGAAGGTCACAAGTGTTAGGTGCTCATGATTGTTATTTTTATTTAGCGTGGTCAGCACACTAGTTGGCACAATCAACTTTAGATCCATCTTTTAAAACCTTAGAGTCAAAGAGACTGCAAACAGCACTTTTGAGTTTGGGTCATTTGGGTTCATTAAGACATTTAGACCATTTAGCCAGCAAAGCTTATCACTCAATACAACGATGTTTGGGGGAGGGACATAGAAAACACAGTACTCTGCAAACAATTAAGTGGAATAGGGAAGTCAAAGAGGAGTCGTGCTTTTGTTTCTCCGTGAACTATGCACATGGCAGTTGTGGGTGGTACGTCGGTTTCGGCTCCAGGGTCCCTGAGGCCCAGGGACCATCCCGTTTGGCTTGGCTGATTGGGGATGGGGCCTGAGGGCAACAGGTTCCAGGCTGTGCTCCCATTAGGTCGCAGGGCTCCTTCCGAGCGCTTTTTCGTGACCCTGGGTGAGAGTGGCAGGCGCCCTGCTGCATAGGCTCCCCTGGGCACAGCCGCTGGCGGCGCTGCACTTGCTCGAAGGGGCTTCCCAGGCTTCGCTGCCTGCTTTTCTCGCCGTCTTGGGTGGCGGGCGGCGTCGGTTCCCTCCCCGGGGGCCGCAGCGGCCGGAGGCGGGGGTCGCAGCGGCCGCTCGGGGCGGCGCTGGGCGGGCGGGCGCTGGGCCCGCCCCGCCGGCATCCTTGGCTCGACTTCCTTCTGCCGCGGGCGGCTGGCCCAGCTGGAGGAAGCGGCGGCGGCGGCCACGATGAGTGCGGGCGACGCAGTGTGCACCGGCTGGCTCGTTAAGTCGCCCCCCGAGAGGAAGCTACAGCGCTACGTGAGTAGGGGCGCCGCCACCCGCCCGGCCTTCGCTTCCCGGGGCACCCGCCGGCGAGGCGGCCGCGGGGAAGCCGCGGGGCTCTGGGCGCGCCAGGCGCAGCCGCTCCCAGCGCCGGGACTGCGGGCGAGGCCGATGGACAGAAAGCGAAATCGCACGTCGAGCCAGCGTCGCCGCTGTGCTAGGCAGCGGGCCAGAGACCAGGTGGCGCCTGCCCGCGGGTCTCAGGGACTCCAGACCGCCGCTGACTCTAGCGGAGGGAGGCGGGTTGGGGCTGAAACCTCAGGCACCAGTCTCCGTGCAGGAGCGGCCAGGGTGACATCTCGAAAGCGTGCCCCTTTCTTTGGCGGGGGGTGGCTCTGACACCCATTGCCCTGCGAGGGGGACGCGGCAGGGCATAGGGAGACTGACAGCCGGAGGGGAGTTGCCTGCATTCCCCCAGGACCGTAAGGAGTGCGGAGTGCTGCTCTTGTAGCTGTCATCGGACACTGCTGTCTGGAACCCTACACAGTGTAACTCGTTTCTCATCGTGTAACCCGTTTCAGCTTCTTCTTAATGCTGACACTGCGCTTTTATAGTGCCAGCAGGACAATTGACTTTTACTAGTATGAAATTAGGAATACTTGGAAAAGCATATCTTCCAACATATTCCATTACTGTTTTAAGATGTGCTATCGACACCTGAAAAGTTCGTTATCTCCATCAGCGTCCTCACGATAAGGTTTTAAAAACATTCTGCTTAAAGACCTGATTGCTACTCAGTATTTTTCAGCCATTAGGAAGAACCACTTCAGTCCCCAGGGAGTTGCATATAAATAGATATTAGGCCTTCTTGCTTTTTTTAGGCTGGGAGTAGCTGGATGGAATCATCTTGTTCTTAATTCCTAATTTCTCTGCAACTTCACTGCACGGTGGTAGGAACAAACTCGCCCATGTCTGCGCTCAGCCAAAGCAGCCCACCCCAAATGTGGTTCAGCCTTGTGCTCTTGTCTATACAATGCTCTCAAACTGCTGTCCTCTTTTGGCCAAATTTCACAACTGTTTTTGTTCCCACATAAATGAGGCACATATTGTGTGGAAGTCCAAGAGATGGGATTATAAAATGACTTTTAATAATGTATGAATACTTCCAGAATATGTGGCAGGAGATTTTCCTGAACATAGAGTTGCTCAAACCTTCTTTCCCCATTCACCCCAGGCGAGACAGTGTTTGTTTCTCTCTTAAGGGTCTTTGAAAAGATTTTTGTTGTTTGTTCTGCAGAACAGAATTTTAGAGGAAGGTTGTTCTATTTAGCATGTGAATATCAGGGGTGTATAAATACTGAGATTTCTCTAAGTGCCAGTGTGTCCCTGCATCATTTGCTTTTGAGTCCAGGAGTCCATAAGCGCAGGGTCCAATATCTCTTGGCCTCTGCATTATCCAGCTGCTTCCTTAACTGTGAAGCTACTCAAAGGAGGCAAGAGAAGAAAACCTGCTCCCATCACCTGCATGAGCGGGTGAGGCTTTTGTCACACAGCAGTGCTTGAAATGTTGGCTCAAGATGGGTTTCCTTGTTGTCCTTTGGAATGACAGACATTTTAAAGGTTCACTATACAGTTTTAGTAGATGATACAGAAAGATGGTGGACCTGGAGGGCAAAGATTATAGAGTATTTTATTCCCCAGTCTTTTTTTGTATCTTAAGCAGACTGGCTTAGGGAAGTTTATTAGTATTTCATCAACTTTGGAAAGGCGTGGGTGTGTGTGCCTATTATCACATGTGGTTCATTCCTGTAGGGGATGTGGCAGGAGTGGACACCGTGCAACTTAGAGATATGTGGGGCGTGTGATGATGGGGCAGGGACCAGACTTAAGACACAAGAGTACCTAGGTGTCATCTTACCAACACTCCAAGACGTAAACCTTGATGGTTGGGAACTCTCTCTAAGAAAGATCATAGATAGTCAATGCTTTTTTTGCTGACTGGCATCTGTCCCTGGAACACACCACAGAAAGAATTCTTTTTCCTTTCATAGCTAAATTTTGCAGGAATCCTTTTTACCACTAGATGGTGATCATGTGTCACTTCCACGGGGCCTGGACAGGGCTGTTGCAGCTGCTTAAATTCAATTCCTGTCACTCCCTCCTGTTAACGGAGCGCTAACTCCGAACTAGGCCCTGTGTTACAGGCTGGGAAGACAGAAAAAAAAGACTTGATTCCAGTTTATAGTTTAACATTTATAATAATAACATAGCAAAACTAGTTATTGGCACAACCAGGACAATAACTCAGTTCTTCGTGCTGTCAGGCCAGCAAGCAGCACTCCATCAATGTTTGCTATTACAAATGGAAGCTCAGGCAGTTCTTAGGCAAACCTTTCAGTCCAAAGTAGGCTTGTACTTCATCCACTTGAATCCATCAGTGAAGACAATCAGAAAGTTATTTTTTATCATTGGTCTTTTAAAAGATAATTATTTTCATTTGTATTTTTTGTTTCACAATAAATATATTCTTATGTTAATAAATAGAATGAAACATGAAGACCCCCTTTATATTTCCCCTACCCCCTACTTTCCCTTTGCTCTCCTCCTTATTCCATACTCCCCAACCCAGGGATAACAACTGTTAGCCGTTTAGTGAGTACCATTCTACAAAATTTTTCAGAAAATATATAATTTTCTTTTTGCACAACTGGGATCATATTATACTATCTGTCCTGCAATTTGCTTTGTTCACAAAAATTCTGGACACCTTTCCAGGTTAGTACATATAGATTTACTTCGTTCTTTAAAGCATTGTCAAATATTCCTTGTAATACATATAATATAACAATTTCTCTATTGGTGAACATTTGGCTTGCATCTATTTTATCAATTTTAAAGAATCCTATAATAACAGTGATAATAAAGCTATAATAGTTCACTTTTATTGAATGTTTATATGTGCCTGGCACTACACTAAGAACTTGTATTAACTCATTTAGTTTTCAAAACAATGACAAGAGCCAGGCACTGTTTTTGTCCCTGGATATAGGTTCTTTGTTGCATATTTAATTTGCAAATATTTTCTAGCAGCCCATAGTTTTTGTCTTTTCATTCTCTTTTGAAGAACTAAAATTTAAAAATTTTAATGAAATCCCCAATACAATTTTTATTTTATGAATCATGGATTTAATGTCAAATCTAACAACTCTTCATCTAGTCTAAGATCCTGAAGATTTTCTTCTGTTTTTTCTATAAGTTTTGTTTTGTTTTTTTTCCTTTTTGAGACAGGGTCTCACTTTGTCACCCAGGCTGGAGTGCAGTGGCATGGTCATGGCTCACTGCAGCCTTGACTTCTCGGGCTCAAGTGATCTTCCCACTTCAGTCTCCTGAGCAGCTGGTACTATAGCTGCTCCCCACCACACACTGCTAATTGTTGTATTTTTTGTAGAGAGGACAGGATTTCTCCATGTTGCCCACAGGCTGGTCTCCAACTCTTGGCCTCAAGCGATCCTTCCACCTTGGCCTTCTAAAGTGCTGGGATTATAGGTGTGAGCCAATGCACCTGGTCTTTGAAAGTTTTATATATTTACATTTTATATTTAGATCTATGATCCATTTTGAGTAAATTTTGTAAAAGCTGTGAGGTTTATATCCTGGTTTCTTTCCTTGCATACCAATTTCATTTGTTCCAGTACTATTTATTGAGTAGACTTCCTTTATTCCATTGATTTACTTTTGAAACATCATCAAAAATCAATTTACCTGAAGGGCACAGTGGCTTACTCCTATAATCCCAGCACTTTGGGAGTCTGAGGCTGGAGGATCACCTAAGGTCAGGAATTTGAGACCAGCCTGGCCAACACGCTGAAACTCTGTATCTACTAAAAATACAAAAAAATTTGTATTTTTACAAATTTGTATTTTTACAAATTTGTGGTGGGCGCCTGTAATCCCAGCTACTTGGGAGGCTGAGGCAGGAGAATTGCTTGAACCTGGGAGGTGGAGGTTGCAGTGAGCTGAGATGACACCATTGCACTCCAGCCTGAGCGACAAGAGCAAAACTGTCTCAAAAAAAAAAAAAAAAAAATCCATTTACCATATCCATGTAGATCTATTTCTGGATTCTCTAGTCTGTTCCATTGATCTATTTGTTCTATGCCAACAACATGCTGTTTAATGACTAATGACTGTAGCTTTACAGTAATTCTTGAAATCAGGTTATTTTAGCCCTCAGACTTTTTCTTTCTCAGAGTTGTTTTGGCTATTTTAGGTCCCTTGTTTTTCTATAACAATTTTAGAATTGGTTTGTCAATTGATTTCACTGGCCTCATATCCCATAGCCTTGCTAAACTCACTTATTAGTTCTAATAGCCTTATCTGTAGTTGCAACCTGCAATACTATAAATGTTGCATAGAAATGACGAGAGCAGGCCGGGCGCGGTGGCTCAAGCCTGTAATCCCAGCACTTTGGGAGGCCGAGACGGGCGGATCACGAGGTCAGGAGATCGAGACCATCCTGGCTAACACGGTGAAACCCCGTCTCTACTAAAAAATACAAAAAACTAGCCGGGC
>NC_037689.1:151995474-152073051 GCF_003255815.1 Theropithecus gelada | reverse complement strand
TAAAAAAAAAAAAAAAAAAAAAAAAAAAAACTTCTTCCTTCTATGTAACTGTACATTTGTACCCATTAACTAACCTCTCTTCATTCACCCCCTCCCCTTCCCAGTCTGTGGTATCTATTGTTCTATTCTCTCCGTCCACGGCATCAAGTATTTTAGTCCCCACATATGATTGAGACCATGTGAAATTTGTCTTTTTGTGCCTGGCTCATTTCACTTAATATAATAACCTCCAGTTCCATCTGTGTTGCTGTGAATGACAGGATTTCATTCTTTTTTATGGCTGAATTGTATTCCATTGTGTGTAGGTACCACATTTTCTTTTTCCATTCATCCATTAATGGACACTTACGTTGATTCTGTAGCTTGGCTATTGTGAATAGTGCTGCAATACACATGGATGACATGAGTATACTTTAAGTATGGTATAAATATGTAAAAACAGCTTCTGTTAATGAGTTTCAGGGCATGGTACTGAGAAGCTTTGTTTTTTAAAATCATATATCTTTAATAAAAACTTTAATTTTTGACACTGGGCTCCCACTCCCCACTCCCCTAAAACCTTATCTTCAGTGAGCATGTCATTTCAGGTAACTAGATGATGATTTAATTAGGCAGATAAAAAGTACTGTTGTGGGATCTGCAGAAACAGTCTTGAGGTTAAACTGTCAGGAAAGACGATCAGAATCTGTACCTTCATAGTAAGGGAGATCGGAAAAGAAAGGATCCGTCATTTCTTGCTTCTGTAACTGGAGTTGGTCTCTTCTGTCCCAGTAACTTATAAGGTTGGGAATTCCCCAAATATAAAAAAAGGTGCAGATGCTGGGTGGCCAAAACAACTGACAATGTTACTCCAGATTGCCACTTAGATTCTGGAAGTCAGGTTGATTGGGATGGTATTTGAAGATGTCCTTTTTAAAAAAATCTTCTTTCCTATGCAAGGTGACTTAGTCCAGGGTATTAATGTGAATGCAGCAGAAGGGAAAATATGAGAATATTTTAGAGAAATAATCAATGGGAAATGTTGATTGCTTAATTATAAGGTATGTGAGAGAGGGCGTAATTAAAGATTTTGAACTTGGCAGGAGTAGGGATGTGGAGAAGGGTGATTAGCCCAAGATGAATTACAGCAACTCCAATGCTGGCCACATTTTTGCCAGTCATTTGTTATCTGGACACTTCCAATGACAGGAAACCGGTTACATAATATGCTACCCAAATAATCGTGTGATAGTTCTGACTGCGAGAAATTGGTCCTGGTGTTACCTCTTTAGAATATACAGAACACCTCTAATTCTTTTTCAATTTCAGAGCCCTGCAAATATCCAACCTAAATGTTGCTGGTTTACTCAGTCATTCCTTAGGATAGAACAGAGTTCTGAGTTCCCTCACTGTCCTGTATATTTCCTCTGAACTGGTACCAGAACTAAATAAACTCCTCCAGGACCATCATTGCTCATCTGGACATCGTGCTTCTGAGAAGGCAGCTGGAGATTCCATTAGCTTTGTTCTGGCAGCCACGCCACACCGTTGACTCACACTGAGCTTCCTGTCAAACGGACTTAGTTTTCCTCTGTGTTTCAGCTAAGCTATCTTTTCTCCAGTCTGTTCTTGTGCTATTGGTGTTTTGCTTAAACCCAGGAACAGGACCTACATTATTACTGTTGAATTTCATCTTTAATTTATTCATTTTTGTAATTGATTCTTTTTTATTTTTTTTGAAACAGGATCTCACTCTGTTGCCCAGGCTGGAGTGCAGTGGCGCAGTCTCGGCTCACTGCAACCTCCCCATCCCAGGTTCAAGCAATTCTCCTGCCTCAGCCTCCTGAGAAGCTGGGATTACAGGCACCTGCCACCACGCCCAGCTAATTTTTGTATTTTTAGTAGAGACGGGGCTTCACCGTGTTGCCCAGGCTCAAACTCCTGACCTCAGGTGATCCTCCTGCCTTGGCCTCCCAAAGTGCTGGGATTACACTGTGCCTGGCCTGTAATTGATTTTTTACACCACATCTTTTTGGACACTGACTATGTCATACAGACACTGTGAGCAAGAGCATGGGAGAAAAAACCCAGTTTGGGGGCAAGTCAGTAAGACTGGTACATTCAGGCTGGCACATACCAAGTTTGAAGTATCCGTGGGTAAATTTGTCTAGAGCCAAGGGGAGGGACCTGGGCTCCAGATGGAGTTTTGGTGGTTACTGGGGTATAGGAAGTAGTTAAAGTTATGGGGGTAGATGAGACTATCCAAGGAGGGTGTGATGAGTAAGAAGGAAAAGGACCTAGGGCAGAATTTTGGGAGATACCACAGTTAGAGAGTAAGAGGAAAAGTGTCAGCAGAACTGAGAAGAGATAAGAGGAGAGACCATTAGAAGCGATGGATAACCCTAAATACCTTGCAGTGGTAATGCCAGTCACCTGTCTTTCCTCCTAGGGCTCTGACTGATAGGGCACAGAGAAGGAATGGACAAGGGGCACAAGATAAGGAAGATGGATGCAAAACAGCTGTTTTATCACTAAAAAAGCTGAATTGGAGAAAGCTACTTGAGCGTGAAGTCTAAGTGGGGCTTCCGAGTCTTTCTAGTGAAGCAGATTCCCAATATTAATGGTTTAGGAAGAAATGGGTAGCA
Organism: Theropithecus gelada; assembly: GCF_003255815.1. Classification (NCBI taxonomy): domain Eukaryota; kingdom Metazoa; phylum Chordata; class Mammalia; order Primates; family Cercopithecidae; genus Theropithecus; species Theropithecus gelada. The sequence goes on along the minus strand of NC_037689.1, from coordinate 152,070,427 downwards.
AGGACAGCAAGAAGTATGGCAGTGGAAGAGAAAGGAGATGAGATGATGGTTAAAAGTGAAAGAAGCAAATGGGAGGAAAGTATTTATTCATTTGCAGTGTCAGCCAGAAAACCAGTGACCCAGGCTACCAGACCCAGGCCTAATAAAGAAAGAAATACAACCAAGTGGTGAGATGGACTCAAAGTCAACAATTTTCCAAAGGGCTGACTACATCTTTAGGGCCTGAAGTGTGTGTTTTAGATGAGTTCTGCCAATAGGTATTTGTGAGATTGAGGATAAAGTGTACTGGTTAGAAGTCTTAATAGGAAAAAACCCCTGGACTGTTTCCTCCACAGGCCAAATGCTTTGGGACAAGCTCTCTAAATGGCAGAGAGGTCACTCAGGTCCAACCCTGGCTTATTCTCCCTGCCCCTGCATTTGATGAATACCTTAAACGTTTATCATGAATCTGATATAAGACTTTAAGATCTTTCAGGAGAATAACCACTCTTAGCACCAAAATACATACACACCACAGAAAAGCAGAAAGAAAACTTCAACTCTAGCATTTTACTCTTTTTAAATTGGAAGATGGCAGTATGTGGATCCGCTTGGCTCTAGATGATAGCAGTCAGCACTCAAACATGTTGTTATTTTCTGAGAGAATAACATAATGAACCCTTCCTAGATGGTATTATTGTACTTCCATTAGGAGGAAAATCATATCTGGTTGTTTCCCTTTTTGTGATTGTAGCAGCCACTGATGCTTAATGCTTAAATTGATTAATTCATTAAGGATTACAAATGGTGAGATTCTATTTCTCATTCACTCCTAATCACGTGTTTACTCCACCACTCCATCAAAACTGCTCTTGTCAAGTTTGACCAATATCCTGCGTCATGGGGTTGTTGTGAGGATGTAGTGAGTTATATGTAATGCACTTCATAAGTAGCCAATAAAGGTGACCAATTCATTTTGTATTACTAGTACTGCTAGTACTAGTACCACAGAAAGATATTGGAGGATGTGCCCCTCTCCCCCGACTTTGGGGGGCTTTCACTTCCAACAGTGGCAGCTTCTGTTTGAGAGATTGCTCTTGGCCTACCAGAGACCATTTTGCTTGCATGTTAGAGAGCTCAAAGTGTCTGGGAATGGCATACCCCACTCCTTAATCAGGGGAGGGAATGGACAGTGTACAGCCTCTGAAGCAGGAACACACCTGGAATGTTCCAAGAGCAGTGAGCTTGGCTGCAGCCCAGGGAGTAAGGGATGGAGCAGATGAGGTCAGAGTGGTGATGCAAGTAGAGGCCTTACTTTAGCCTTTGGCGTTTCGTCTGAGTAAGGGAGGAAGACACCAGAGGGTTCTGAGAACAGAACTGACATGATTTGATGTGAATTGTGACAGGATCACTCTGGCAGCTGTAGGGGCCAGGGCGGAAGCAGGGAGACCAGTGCAGTGATACAGGTGAGGTGCGTGGAGAGGGGTATATTCTGAAGATAGAACCGGCAAGATTTTCTGACGGATTGGTTATTCTGTGCAAGAGAAAGAAAGGAGTCAAGAATTCCAGTGTCTTGGCCTGAGCACCTGGAAGGATAGAGTTGCCATGTACTGAGATTTGGAAGCGTGTGGAAGGAACAGATTCAGGGAGCCCCCAACTACCCCCATGGGCTCCATTCTGGAAAGATGTCATGTGAACAGTCTGTATTTAATTGTTTTGAAAATTTGCTTTTGGAATTATAGACTTTACTCTTCATTTCACTCCGACTTGTAAATGGGATGAATGGAATGGAACTCAAATAATCACAGCACACAAGAGTGCCGAGATTGCCAAAATATAAGCATAGACTGGGGTGGAGGGGCTTATGTGTGTGGTTTGCTTATTCATACCATAATTTATTTTATCTTTTGATAGATGTTTAGTTTCTTCCTGATTTTTAGTCATTATGAAAAATGACATTAAGATACATTGCACATGTTTGAACATTTTTGCCAGTCTTATATGCAAAGATGTCTCATTTAAAATTAGATATGGATATATAGTTTGGGGCCATTTCTGTTTCTTTTTCTGTGAAATACTGATTCATATATTTTGCCCATGTTTTTCTATTAGGTTATTCATATTTACCTTAATGCCTCATAGAAGCTCTTTTCATGCTTTATTTATTCGATACACATTTATTTGTAATTCAACATAAAAGATTAAAAGAAAACATAGGAAAATATTTTGATAATCTTGGAGTGGAGAAGGCTTCCAGATCGCGTAATAGGAGGATGACCCCACTTCAGTCAGGCTGGATGTGCTGAAAGCATGCTGGGAAACCTTGGCTGGGGTGGCTCCAGATCTGCTGTCTCTGTAGCTAAGGGCAAGCGTTAGAGTGGAAACAGCCATCAAAGTCAGTTTCCTTCCCTTGCAAAGCAGCCCCTCTGTTTACTTGTCTGTCTCCCTCCCTGAGCGCCTTGCTCAGCGCTGTCTCCCCAGGGCCTGCAGTGTACTACATCAAAGTCGGGGTTCCTTCCCTTGTGGGTTGTGCCCAGTGCCTGAAAACACAGTGTCTTCCTGCCAAGTAGAGCCTTGTAAGAACGTCCCACTGACCTGCGAAGTGTGTGGGCAAAAACCTTCCCATCCTCCCTCTTACGCCCTGGACTTCCCTCTGTTACAACATTAGCATTCTGCACAGTGATTATTTGTTTGACTTACTCATATTTGTAGCCTTTCACTGGAGACTTTCTATCCAAGTAATTCAGCCTATTTTGCCTTCTTTGCACATAAGAATGTCACCATGCTCTAGACCAAGCTAAAGATTTGGCTATTACTTACTAAAAGGCAACAGCAGCAAAATGACAGCTAGGCCCCCAAAGGGGGATGGCTGCTTTTCTGTCCCCTCCTTTTCTTTAGTTATTTCACCACTAAGTCATGACTTCCTGTTAGAGGCTTCCAGTTCTGGCAGTATTTGGTTCCTATTTCACAAGAAGCCAGTCTGTTACATTGTGGCTTTTAGTGCTAACAAAAAATCAGTGGTTTAGGGTCTTTAGCCACGAGAACAGTGTAATTAGAAGTTAAACCGAGGTTTAAACATTAATTTAACCCCACCCAAATTTTCACACCAAATGAGAATTCTAACATCGCCTTGCCAAAAAAAAAAAGGTACACTCTTCAAAGTGTTAGCCCCTGAAATGTTAGACTAATCAACATTGTAAGTAAATATAAGAGATGAAAAGTATTGTCAGATAATTACCTCCAGGACAGATAACTAACTCAGAAAGTCTTAGATTTGAGATCTCTTGAGCTTTAAAGAACATATAACTCTCATACTCTTGAAACTGGGCACAGAAAAAGATGCAAACGCCTTTGGTTCATTGTATGACATTAGTATGACCCTGATACCAAATTACATAAGGAGATTACAGTACAAAAAAGAAAATTATAATCAATCTCACTTAGCGTAGATATGAGAGACGAATTCCAGATGTGTTGTATTTAAATGTAAAGAAAACAAAATAATATAATTTCTAGAAGGGACAATGTTATTGAATCTCAATCTGATCTTGGGGTTGGGAAAACCTTTCTAAACATGATAGCAGAGGAAAAATTATAAAGGAAGAGACAAGGATTTTTGCTACATGAAAATAAAACATATCTCTTTGCTCATTTATTTATTCAGTCAGTTCTTCAACAAATAATCTAGTGAGTGTCTCCTATATGCTGAACACTGTTTTAGGTAATTCAAAAACAATACCAACTTATAAGACAAATGACAAAATGTGAAAGTTTTTCACATCGTACGAGGCAAGCAAAGAGTTCATATTCTTCACCTTTATGAGTAATCCTGATCAATTATTAGAAAAAGATCAGCATCACAATTGGAAAATGGGCAACATACCTGAACAGCAGTTCACAGACAGTTCACAGCAGTTCACAAAGGGATATGACACATAAAAAATAACATACATTGAATTGAAAATGAGACTGGTTGGTGTTGTATCCAAGTGTGCATATTGACATGTTCTGGACCAGTGCTCACTGATTCATTCAGCAAACATTTTCGGAACCCTAACTTGCACATGTGTTCTTGGGAGAAAAGAAAGGGCATTTGGTTCAACAGTGAAGAGGCCTAGAGTTTGTCTGGAACTGTAAACAATAAAGGGTTCTTCCGTCTAGTTGGTGTGCTTTGAGCCAAGCAAGTAATGAAACCAAGTTGAAATTGAGAATGTTCTTTTCCTCTCCAGGTACCTGGGGATAAGTCAGCATGCAGATGCCCTCTGGGGTCTTAACTTCTCCCATGCTGAGACAGGAGTTTAAGTAAACACTGGTGCCCTGTGGTCTCTGATGGAACAGCTTCTATTGACTCAAGGTTATGTGCTGGCCAGGGGCTCGGAGGTGGTTTTGGCAACTTCCTCCAGCCAGAGGAGTACTTAGAAGTGATGAACCACTCTGAAAGAATTCATTTGGGGGCTGTAGCTGACTGCTAGATTTCCCACCGACCCTGGAGTGCTGGGACCCATTCTAGAACGGCTCACTCCTTCCCCTGTCATCTCTTTTCTTCCCTCCCGCCCTTAGACTCACACATAGCACTTAGGTGTTTCAAGCATTTCTACTGTTTAGGAATTCATATATGGTTAGAAAGCCTTCTCAGCTGCCAGTATCATGTAAGTGTCCACCTCTATTTTTTCAGTACTGTCAGTTTCTTTATTTCAATGTAAACGTTTAATCCAGAAAGAATTTATTTTTATTATATGTGGGATGAGACAGAGATTCATTAATTAATTCAACAAGATTTACCGAGTCCCTGTTAGGCACCAGGCACTGTTGGGACATTTGAGAAAGACTTTCTTCAGTATTAAACATCAGATTATATTATGCCCAATAACACAAGATACAAGGTTTTCTGAATGCTTTCCAAATTCATGTGTTTTAGGAAAAAGAATAGGAGGACCTCTTGCTAGACTATGAGCTCGTTTTTACAATATGATGTTGTATTTTTCTCCTCTCCTAGACGTTTTAACCTGAATACACACTCTTCCACAATCTCAGTCATTCAGCTCATGCTTTTCTTCACGTGGAATGAGATTCCTCTTTGACTCCTCACCCACTGCTCACTCTTCTGATGTGCTAAGCTCTTTGACCTACATAGCTGTAGTCAGTGGATGACAACTTCTCGACATCACACATAGTCTGCGATTAGGAACCAGACTGAAGCAGATGATCTGATTTCATGGCCACTTCTGCTACATATTCGCTCTTGCCCTTAGGCAAATTGCTCGACCTCTCTGTGCCTCAGTAGAATGCCCTAAAAAGAGTATTTACTCACATGGGGTCTGTGTGAGTGTCAAATGATTTAATTTAATTTAAAGCATTTAGAATAATTCCTGGGATATACATGTTAGCTATTAATATTGCTATTGCATATTTTGAGGGATCTGTGTTACTTCATGTTTGTCTGTGACTCTGGTACTGATATGTTCTCATCGTTAATGGACTCCTTTAGAGACAATCCCAGGAGCCACCACATCTGTGCACTCAGCTTGGGCAATGGGGAATGTCCCTAGGGGACACCCATGGATGTGAGGGTAACATTTTTCATTACTTTTCTTGTGGGAAAAGATACATAACATAATATTGACCATTTTAACCATGTGTAAGGGGACAGTTCAGTGGCATTAACTACTGTACCTTCATGATGTTGTGTAACCATCACCACTAATTATACCTAACACTTTGGAGTTATTCTTAATGTTTTGCAAGTACCTCTGCTTAGAAGAGCCTCCCCTCAACCGCATTGGTCTCATACAACTGGTGAGCTCAGCTGCACCGTCACTTCCTCCATATTGTACCTTCCTTGATCCTCCATCCAGATTTGATTACCTCCACTGCATCTCAGATACTTAATGTATCACAGAACTTACCAGAGTTTAAAATAACTTTATTCCTCAGTTGGTTTTGGCCCATTGTTTCAACCCATAATTTTGCATCCTGATCCTGACTTAACATATTGGTGACCCTCCCAGGTTTGTAAACACCTGCAAATTTGATTAGCTGGTCTTAATGACCTCAAAGATTCTGCCACACAAGAAATAATGAGCAACTAGCCAGGATATTCAGTGGCACTTTGGTTGACAATACATGAGGAAGGTCAAGTCCATGTCATGTAGTGTGGCTGTACTTGAACACAGCCCTGTTGGCATGCTTATCTTTGCTGAACATTTCTCCTCGAGATTCTTCCTTCCAAGGCCCACCATACTGTAGAGATACAGGACTTTTCTGCTTCTGTTGACAAGCTATGGAAGCAGATCCTGTGGGCCAGGCCATCTTCAGGACAATCACAGGAAGTTATTCCATGCCTTGGACAAGTCCCAACTCTATCTGGCAGGGAGCAGAAGGTTACAGGCCATCAGGCTGAAAGGTCACCAGCAATGCCAGGGCTAGTGGCATTGAGCCAGGACAGAGAGGAGAAGTGTGTAACCTGCTCCTGGAAATTCCCAACCTTTGTGGCCCCCCCCCTTGGCAAGGAAGTAGAAGGCAGAGGGAAAGGGCCCTCTTGAGTAAAGCTCAGCAGAAAATAGAAAATTAACCAGATTTCTGTTTCTTTAATGATGCTTACCTTTTGCAACATATAACATATAAACACCCCCCAAGCCTCGTGAGTGCGTTCAAGGTGTAGCTACTGGGCAGAGAACGGGAGATCAGCTTAGAGGAGCAGGTCTTGGGAAGTTACCAAAAATCTCTAAGTTGTTACCAAATGCTTTATTTCATTTCATGTTCTGGGACCACATCCAAGATTCCTAGGGGCCTTGCAAGTGGCAGTCAGTAATTGAGTTGTTAGGTTTTCTAAACAGTAACTAGAATCTACTAAGTATATGTCAATAGCAACACAAGAACAAGAAAAACACCGTAGGGGAAAGTTGTCCATAGTCAGAGGAGCAGGGGTGAGGAAGGGTGTCAAAGGAAATGAAAAGTCAGTAAATCAGACAAGAGCAAGTCTTATTCTTCTTTCCTTCTTTTCCTCTGTGTCTTCTGGACTCCAAAGAATGTTTGCACATGAAGGGACAGAAATATCCAACTTTGCAATACAGAGCTAAATCAGAGGAAATAACTTTGACAGTTCCATGTGATAGAACAGTGCTCAAAGTGCTCTAGCACATGACTGTTTTCCTCCAGATACCCCCACAGCAAACTGCAGAGTGTGGCAGGAGCAACCAGCTTGAAAACTTGCCTGGTAAAGTTCTAAGCTATCTTGAAGGGTCATCAACCAACTTGAATGGCCATATACCCTATCCTTACTGTGGCTCTCTGTTTTCTCTCTTAATTTCAAAGAATTTGAAACAATGTTGTTGAACACCGAATGGGGGAGCCATGGGTTCAGATTCACTGTTACTCAGTGAGCAAGCCACTTCATCTGTCTAAGTACCAGTTTCTTTTTCTGGAAAATTAGGGTAGTAGCTGCCTTGACCACTGCACAAGATTAGGAATGTAAGTTGATAAAAACTTGTAGGAGAAAGAAATGTCATCAGTGAAAGCTCATTTGCCCTTGTTCCATGAGGCCTTGATAGCATGCTACACAATAGTATTATCTGCTAATTGCAAACCAGAACCCTGTGATTCAGTCTGAATCCTTTCCTCTCCCTGGTGGCCCACATGCATTTGGTGACCCGGTCCTATTAATTCTCCTTGCAACTTGTCTGCTATGGCCACATCTCTAGCTTCATCTTCCGTCGCTCCAAACCTCTGGCAGTTACACACTCATTCAGGTGGCACTCATTAACAGCATTTGGCCCAGTTCTTGGTTCATTGCACCAAGCGTCATAGAAGCAGGGCCTGGGTCGTATTCATCGCTGTTTCCCTTGCACACATCACAGGGCTTGGTTCACACTAGGCATTGGATAAATGTCTTTTCACAAGAGCATTGAGTCCATTTACATTTAAAGTAATTATGGGTGCCTTTGGATTGACGTCAAGCGTCTTATTGTGCTTTCTATTTGCCCTATCTTTTCTAGGTTTCTTTTTCTGCACCTTTAAATTTTCCCTTGGATTGAGTGTCTTTTTGTAAACTTACTATTTTGAAATCACTGGATTCACAGGAAGTTGTAACGAAATGTCCGGAAGACCAGTGCGTCTTTTCCCCCAGTTCCCTCAGTGTCGCCATCTAGCATAATTCTAGTGCGGTCTCACAACCAGCAAATGACATTGATACCCTCTAAGAGTAGCTGTAGGTGTCACCCCTTGCACGTGCATGTGTGCACATGTGTAGCTGTGTGTGATTTCATCACCTGTGCAGAGTCATGTACCCACCACTGAAACCAATACTGAACTGTTCCATCACAAAGATCCCTTGTGTTGCCCCTTTATAGCCATACTTTAGTCAGTCATTCTGTCCACATCAACACATTGAGTATGTATTGTATGCCAAGACTGTTAAAGATGTTGGAGGTACTTTAGGGACCAAGATGGGCAACGTCCTTGCCTTCACAGAGCATACAGTTTAGGTCAGCACAGGCTAAAGTTCCAGGGAAAGTTGGAGCCAGTTGCTGTTCACTGGGTGTGGCTTGGTTTCCAGGATTTCTGTGTTCTATCTGTAACTCTAACTGCTCCCCAAGCTAGTTCCATTTCCAACATGTCACCAATTTACATTCAACTTGAAAGCCTTTCACAGTTGGTTCAGGTAGGTTCTTAGCAACATTTTTATTTCCTCCTTGTTGTCTTTTAATCTGAGGCATCTCCTATACCTGGTCAATAAGGCCACTGAAAAAGCAGTGCAGAAGGAGACCAACACCTGTAAGCAATCAGAACAATCAGAATCTGAGCACCAAAATCCTGGCGCTGTAGACGCTCTTGGCCAGGACAGTATGAAGCACGTCCATGGGTCAGGAGGGGAAAAGGCCCACACAATTCCTTTTGGCAGGTTCAGTCAAAAAGTGCCATTGCTGAAATGACAGCAGTATTGAAGGATCAAAACACAGAGCTCCAAATGCAGATAGATATAGCTTCTCCTCCCTCAGCCTGAGTTGGAAAGCCTGGCTCTGAAGGCAGGTTGCTGACCCCTCCTGTGCACATGTGAAGGAAATGACTTCATAGCTTTGGGATTTCACCACTGCAGAGGGGGCAGAGGGCCAATTCTGCTGAAACAAAGGGACAATAATCACTCTCACCAGAAAAGTAGTTTAAATCAGAGGTGTCTCTTTACAGCCTCAGAGACTTTCAGGATGTTTCTCGGTTCATTTCTGTGTCTTTTGACAATGGATACAATCCAGGCAGGCCACTTCAATTTTATTGGAGTGAATTCTGGAGCCAAAGAAGTGAAACTTGCTGTAACCCAGCCAGGTTTATTTTACTGTGCAAGTAGAATTGAGTGCAGAAGGAACGTGTCCAAACTTCCAAGCCTTGTTCGTTGTTCAGTTTAATCCTGAACAACATGCTGCAATATCTGGATAGTGTATTTGTTGGTTTTGAGTTAAAACTCTGATATGACGCCTTGCCTGACAGCCTAAGTTCCAGCTTGGAGACTGTGTCTATCTGGTTCACTGTTACATCTCCAGCTCCTAGCACATAAATATATGATGAGTAAATTCTGGTAATTAGGTTTGCTATAAACCCCAATACTAGTCTTGTTCCTCAAGAGTAGTGTTTTAAACCTAGGTCTGTGATATCATGAAATCACGTGTACAATTCATTCATTCAACAAGTATTTACTGAGCGACTATCCTGTGCCAGGCACTACTAGGCCCAGAGGATAAAACAGTGATCAAGACAGACAAGGCCTCTACTGTCCAGGAGCTCACATTCTACTGGTGGAGGCAGAGAATGACTGTGACTGGCCAGTGTGGCCAGTGAGGCTGGCCACTTCAATATGGATGATCAAAGAGGGTCTCTCTGAGAGATGACAATTAAGTTCAGGTCTCAATGACAGGAAGCAGAGATCTGCATGACAGCCATGCAGAGATCTGTGTGATAGAGTATTCCATGAAGAAGGAACAAGTAAGGCAAAGCCCCCAAGATGGAGAGAAGATTCTACGTGTTCTGGAATGCAAAAAGACTAGTGTGGAAGAGCAAGAGAGTGGCTGAGATGTGAAGTGGGAGAGACAGGCAGAGCCAGTTCATGTGAGACGTTCTAGTCTATGTGAAGGGTTTTGGGTTTTGTTATTAATATATTGGGAAGCCTTTAGAGGGTGCTGACCAAGGGAACAACATGATCTGATTTATGATTTTAAAATGTTACTGGCTTCTTTGTTAAGAATGAATTTATGGGGGGAATTGAGAGTGGATGTGGGAAGACAAGAGGCTATTTCAGTTACCCAGGTGAGAGACAATGGTGACTTGGACTAGGGTGGTTTTGGGGCAGGAGTGGTGCATGGAGAGAAGTAGACTGATTTGGAATGTTTTGAAAGTAGAGTCAACCACTAGTGGAGAGTGGAAGCAAAGATCACGCCAAAGTTTTTGTATTTAGAAAATGGAAGGATGGTGGTACCATTGGGAGGTATTGGGAGGCTGGGAGAGGAGTGGGTTAAGTGGGCATGAAATAAAAGCTGCATTTTGGCCATGTTAAGTTTGACAGACCTCTTAGATGTGTAAGTGGAGATGTCAGTTAGTTAGATGGTTGGCTATATGGGTCTGAAGTTCATGGGAAAGATCCAGATTGGAAACATAATTTTAGATTTGGGGTCTTCAGTAGTTGTTTTAGGATTCACCTCATGGGGTTTCACTCTACACACATGAATGTTAGTATTCAGCCAAAGTCTCATGGGGAAACACCTATGTCGATTTCTAGAGCTCTTTCTCTACATAGCTGTGTTCTCTGTGGTCCTTTGTCCTGCAAATTCTACCCACCTCAACCACCCAGAATTCCAATCTCTGCTTTCTCAACTCTGTGAGATGGCCATGGTTGAGAAAGTGCTTACAGGATGAAAGCCAGGGTGATCAGGGACTCACCTCTTTTGCTTTCCTTTTTATACAGGCCACAGCTCTGCACTGACTGCCATCTAATGTCTATTTCATATATTTATTTGATCTAGTTTTCTAGTTGGTTTTATGTGTAGGGGGCAAGTTCAGTGTCCAGTACACTAATGTGGCTGGAAGTGGAAGTCCTTCCAGGTGATTCAAATGCATAATAAAGGTTGCAGAGTGTATTCATTTCCTAGGGCTGCTGTAACAAAGTACCACAGACTGGGTGGCTTAGACAAGAGAGGTGTATTATAGTCTCACAGTTCTGGAGGCTGGACGTCTGAAATTAAGCTGTCAGCAGATTTGGTTCCTTCTCAAGGCTGTGAGGGAAGGATGTGTTCCAGGCTTCTCTCCTTGACTTGTAGATGGCCATCTTCTCTCTGTGTCTTTTCACAACGTCTTCCTTCTATGCATTTCTGTGTTCCAATTTCCCCTTTTTACGAAGACACCAGTCATATTTGATTATGACCTCACTTTAACTTGCTAAAGATTATTTCCATATAAGGTTATATTCGGAGATACTGGGGGCTTAGGAGTTTAACATATGAATTTGGTGGGGGGGTGACACCTTGCCGTAGCATAGGACCCACTTCAGCCTTGCAGGTACTCACACCTTTGTTCACTCCATTAGGAAACAAACTTGGAGATGTTTGTTAACTATGTAATCAGCAAGTTGGATTGTTTTAAGATGAGAACAATGTGTAGCTTTTACTCTCAGAAGAATGGGATTAAACTGTTCTCTAACAATTTTATAAAAACTAACAAGCCCGTGACCTAGACACACCTTCCTGGAGGAGACTAGAAATGAGCACAAACACCTTTACACAAGGTTACAGGATATTGCAGGGTTTTGTTGTTAGAGATGATACTGGTCGGTGGTAATGAGTCAGCTTGGTGGCTGTGGCAGGAAAGGCTGATGGGAAGTGGATCTTTTGATGGTCAGAGCTGGAAAAGCCCTCAGAGCTCATCATTTTATAGTATGGAGAGAAGCAGTTTCCCCAGGGCAAGTGATGCCATGAGCCCTGGTGGCCAAAAGTCACATTGTCATTTTATTTTGTTTTATTTTATTTTATTTATTTATTTATTTATTTATTGAGATGAAGTCTCACTTTGTTGCCCAGGCTGGAGTGCAGTGGCCCGATCTTGGCTCACTGCAACCTCCGTCTCCTGGGTTCAAGCAATTCTGCCTCAGCCTCCTGAGTAGTTGGGATTACAGGTGCATGTCACCACACCTGGCCAATTTTTGTATTTTTAGTAGACAAGGGGTTTCACCATGTTGGTCAGGCTGGTCTTGAACTCCAGACTTCAAGTGATCCACCCACCTCGGCCTCCCAAAGTGCTGGGATAACAGGCGTGAGCCACCGCCCCTAGCCCACGTTGTCATTTTATAAGTTACTTTTACATTGATAATGTTTTGCCATTATTTCTCATTGGTTCACTACAATTATACCATAAGGGTGACAGGGCAGGGTTTACTATTTCCATTTACAGGTGACAGGACTGAGGTTTGCAGAAGCTGAGTTACTCAAGTACTGTGTGCTCAAAGTCACACAGAAAGTCAAAAGTAGAATCAGAATTCAAATTCAGGTCTCCTGACTTTCAATTCAGTGCCTCCCCCACGCCCATTTTTGTACTCCATTTCTCTAAGTTACTTTGTGGATACTTGTTTGCATAGTGATTCTGCTTTCTAGATCCTCTTGACCCAGGCTTATCTTCACAGTCTATCCTGAACTCTTGACCTCACCCTTTTCCATCTTGGCTTCCCAAGCTGCTCATGACCTACCCGGCAGAGAAGGACTGAGGGGAGAAGGTGAAGTCCAGCGCAGCTACTTGAAGCCAGCAATCCTGCAATTTTATGTTTACATAAAATGCAAACATCTCAGTAAGAAGAGAGGGCAGCCCTCAGGTCCCAGCATCCTCATACCCTCTGTTCTGAAGTGTTCACCATCATCTTTTGTACTCTTTACTTCCTGACCCATCTCTGAACTTCTTAGGTTCAGACCCCTCCACTTATCTCTTATTTATACTCTGACACCCCCTCCTCACATCTGGTAGTTGATGCTGGACATTGAGCATAAACCTCTGCTTTCCTTCCTCATTCTGTGAGCTTATGAACTCCCTGATAAACATAGCACCCTTTTTCTTTACATGCACAGTGTCTGGCACATAGTAGACACTCGGTAAATATTGATTGAATGAATCCACAAATGTGCCCTGTACAGAGGAATTGTTTTAAGATTTTTTTTATCATAAAAGAAAACACAAGGCCAGGCACAGTGGCTCATGCCTGTAATCCCAGCACTTTGGGATGCCGAGGCGGGCGGATCACCTGAGGTCAGGAGTTCAAGACCAGCCTGACCAACGTGGCAAAACCTCGTCTCTACTAAAGTACAAAAAATTAGCCAGGCATGGTGGCGCATGCCTGTAATCCCAGCTACTTGAGAGACTGAGGCAGGAGAATCGCTTGAAGCTGGGAGGTGAGCCGAGATCACACCATTGCACTGCAGCCTGGGTGACAAGAGCAAAAAACTCCATTTCAAAAAAAGAAAAAACAAACAAACAAAAAAACCAAATATTGAAAATCACATAAAAGAAATGTATTGAAAAATAGAACTTTGCCACCCACAACAGAAGTCCCTCCATGTGTCCTTGTCGATCATAACCTCCTCCTTCTTCTCCCCATAAATAAGCACTATCCTGACATGTACAGAAATATCTTCTTTGCATTTTTAATGTTTTCATCACTCAAATGAGTATCTGCTAGGCACACTTAAAAATTTTGATGTGTCTTTTAAGTATCATCTAATCCATAGATCTCTCCTCTGTCCCTTTATTTTTCTTTCTTTTTAAAAATAAATTTTATTGTATATAATTTGGAGTTTACAACATGACCTTATAGGATACCTATGGATAGTAATGGTTACTATAGTGAAGTAAATTAACATATAATCTCACATGTTTATTTTTGTGTGTCAATAGCAGCAAAAATCTACTTATTTCACAGAAATCCCTAACACAATTGCATTAGCTGCAGCCCTCATGCTGTACATTGGATCTTTAGACTTGCTCCTCTTAAATATTTGTTACTCTGTATCCTTTGACCTACATCTTCCCATTTCCTCCCATCCTATCTCTGGTAACCAGTTTTATTTTTTTATATTTATAAATATACCACAGTACATTTGACCTTTTCCCCACATACAAGATAGATCATGCAGTATTTGTCTTGCTGTGTCTGTCCTGCTCCACTTACCATAATGTCCTGTAGATCCATCTATATTTTCACAAATGGCAGGATCTCCTTCCTTTTTAAGGATGAATAATATTTCATAGTGTGATGCGATGCACATAGCACAGTATCTTTATCCACTTATCTGTCAACAGACACCTAGGATGTTTCCATATCTTGGCCATTGTAAATTAATGCTGTGCTGATCATGGGAGTGCAGATATCTTTATGAGATGGTGATTTCACTTCCTTCAGATCCTTCACCCATTTTTTAATTGTTTCTTTTTCTGCAATTGAGTTGTAAGAGTTCTTTATAAATTTTGAATATTAACCCTTTAATGTAGTTTGCAAATATTTTTCCTAGTATATAGGTTGCCTTTTCATTTTATTGATTGCTTCTTTTTTTTTTTTTTTTTGAGACGGAGTCTCGCTCTGTAGCCCAGGCTGGAGTGCAGTGGCCGGATCTCAGCTCACTGCAAGCTCCGCCTCCCGGGTTCACGCCATTCTCCGGCCTCAGCCTCCCGAGTAGCGGGACTACAGGCGCCCGCCACCTCGCCCGGCTATTTTTTGTATTTCTTAGTAGAGACGGGGTTTCACCGTGTTAGCCAGGATGGTCTCGATCTCCTGACCTCGTGATCCGCCCATCTCGGCCTCCCAAAGTGCTGGGATTACAGGCTTGAGCCACCGCGCCCGGCCAATTGCTTCTTTTCCTGTGCTTTTCTTTGCTGATTGCACCCTCATATCAGGCTATCAAAGGCACAAAATGTCTGATTGTTTCTATTCCCAAGTTAGCAGCTGTTGATGCTTAATAACTATACCTATTAATTCATTGGGGCTAGCAAAGTGGGGATATTCTAATTCTGTCATTTGTTTTTCCATTACTAATCAGAATACATTCATAAAGAAACATTCCCTTCATCTACCCAAGTGGGACAGCTCACATAGCAAAGGTTGGATAATGCTTGATTCTTCCCTTTACTTAACTAGTTTTCAAGGAAATGAAGTAGTTCCCTTACATCCTCTGAAGATGACAAATTCTTTTTCTAATATCACAATAAACTCATGGATTTAAGTGTATTTGGTGGATTGCAAGCCACTATAGTTATTATACAATCATGCATCATTCAATGACGGGGATATGTTCTGAGAAATGTGTCATTAGGCGATTTAGTCACTTTGCAAATATCACAGGGTGTACTTACACAAACGTAGCTTTACTACACACCTAGGCTATATGGTACAGTCTATTGCTTCTGGGCTACAAACCTGTACAGCATGGTACTGCATTGAATACCATAGGCAATTGTAACACAATGGTAGGTATTTGTTTATCTAAACATAGAAAAGGTACAATAAAAATATGGTATTAAATTTTATGGGATTCAGATGTCTCGGAGGATTGAAAAAAAATCTTACGGGACCACCATTGTATATGTGGTTCATTGTTACTATAATGTCATGCAGCATATGACCGTATTTATGAAAGCAAAAATTCTTTCATATATGGCCAGTGGTAACCTTTTCAGGTTAGCCCCTAAGTCCTTTTGAGATGGCCCTCGCCATTCCTTGTGGCTTTGTTTCATTGTAAAAAGCTTCGCTTTGGTGCTGGCAGACTGACTGCTTTCAGGGGCTTTGTCACATGTCTTTCATTTTCCAGAAGCCTGTAAGCCTGGTGGAACAGAACTGTATGTGGCCTCTGGTTTTACCTACTTAGCAAAGAGCTCCAAGAACACCCACTTCTGTTTTTGCATAATCACAACTCTTATGTAGAGATTTAAAAACCTAAGGGATGACACACTGGCAATTTTGCATGATTTAGCATCAAGACTACGCTACATCCTATTTAAGTTACTGTGTGACTGTTCTTTTTCCTTTCCACCTTCATGCCTGCCTTCCAGCCCTGCTGAACTACTTACGCAAAGTTTTCAGCCTTTCCACCTTAATGCCTTTGTGCATGCTGCTTCCTCCTGCCCCACTTTAGCCTCAGCTTAGTCACCACTTCTTCCCGGAAGCCTCCCCAGACAACTGATCTGACAGAGATGTCTCTTTTGTTTGTTCCCATAGCATCTTGGTTTTGCCTTATCGTAGCACTTATCTCACTGATTGCAATTGTCTGTTTATGCATCTGCTTACTCCCTTGTTGCCCATGAGACTGTGAGTGGCAGGGCCTGTGGCTTGCTTACTTCATCTTCCCCAGTGTCTGCACAGTGTCCAGCATATTAGTAGGCTATCAATAGGTAATTGTTGAATGAATGAATAAAGCCCAAACTTCTTCATGTCACTCTTTCCATTGCACTCCCACCACTTCTGGTTCACTCTTCTGCTAGACCGCTCACTATCCTGAGTTGAAATCTACTCATATCATAATTCTACCCTTCTCCCTATCCCAGCTAGAGAGTGAGGTCTTTTTAGAGACCAGCTCTAATCTCCTTTTCTATCTTCATTGTCTAGCAGGATGCATAGTGCAGAGTAGGCACTCAATAAATAAACTCTTGGTGTTACTTCTCTTCCAATATTGTTATTAAAAGATAAGAAACCTATTGTCTCCATAACACTAAGAGCAGTTAATGTGAAACTTGTTTCTGTGCTCAATTTGACTTCCTCTTTTAGAATCATTTTTGGGAAGTGCAACAAAGTTCCTCTTTACATTTCCCCTACCAAAGTGGCTTTTGGAAAGTTTGGAGCACCCCATGCTCCCTCCTCATGAAAGCTTTCCTCAGCAGGCACACATGCCATTCTCTTATCCCCTGAGCCCCTTCCCTGAACTGGGTCTTATGTTCCTGTTTGCCTCAGTTGATGCCAGAAGCCCAAGTTTCCCACTTTCAAACCCCACAGCAAGACTCAAGCTACTTCTCTTATGTTTAGTGGCTCTACTCCCATCCAATGCCATGTTTTTGCAACAGGAATTCATTGAATCAATTTTTCTCTCCCTCTTGGGTCACCCCCACGAGCATACAAACATGCTGTTGTTTTTCCTGTCTTAAAAACGTGGACTTAATCACACCACGTTGTTTGTCTCCTGAGTTTGTCTCCTTGTTTGACTCATGGCCAGACCTCTTCTCAAAGCCGTATACTGTCTGTAAAGGCAGGAGCAAACCAGGGTTCACCTGCCCCAACCTGACACGGAGTGACTGCCTTCCTTCTGCTTGCTGCCCCTTGCCACAGTCCTGGAAGGGCTTTTTATTCTAAGGCATAATTGGAGGTCAGTGCTTCTTTGGATTCTCTGACATCTCAGATTCATGTTCTCTGAGCAGGGAGGGAGCTGAGAATACTCCAAATACTGTCTTTTCCTTTTTCCCTGGCCTCTTGGTCAAAGCTGGTGGGCTTAAAAAGTATTACACATAAATGAAGCTAGAGATACAAAAGACTTCCTGTCCCAGGGGTCGCTGTACCTCCTGGCAGAACCCGACACTTCCTGCTGTCACACATGCTACTGCACGGGAGAGAAAACCACAGAGCTATAAATCTCTCCTATGCAACATTGAGTGTCTCCAATGGAAGAGAGCCCTGCGGTCAGCCTGTCATCCTTCTCTGTGCTCAATTCCCAACTGGGGCTCATGCCATAGTTCCCTACCGCAGAAAGGAAGCATACGCTATCCATGTAGGCTGGCCTGTCTGGCCCTTTGATGAACAAAGGGCACCTAAATGTAAGAAGACAAGGAACTCAAACATTTCCTTCCCCCTGGCTCCATGAGAGGGCAGGGAAGTTTACAGATCCAGGGGACTCCTTAGGGCTTTGGTCAATTGAAAATACCTCTTTCCCCAGGCCAGAGATCTGCACCCTTTCTTTGTACTGAGCCAAGATGGTACTGTCTACATCAAACATTCTAGGTCAATGGTGAGTGGGGAGCCAAGGAGCCCTAGGTCATCCTCAGTAGTTCTCAGTGGCACAAAAGAGACCTGTCGTATCTTGGCACTGGCTTCTGTGGAATATCATTCTCTTTTCTTTTCTGAGCATGGACTGAGCTTTACCTGTTCATCTGACCTCCAGGCTTGGCTCTTTCCAAGATTCCTATTCCATTAACGAAAGTTCCTTTTAGTTTTTACAGTGTTTCAAAACAGAGGCACTGATAGCTTGAGGCCAATCCTGCCATGCCTCACCCCCCATCCCATCTCCAGCCTTTATTACAAGCAAAACCCACATATTTTCAGACGCTCCAGAGAGGAATTAGACCATCCCTTGTTGAGAAACACTGTGACTTAGGGGGGAATGCTTAAGAGTCTCCCATCTTTAAAAACTCCCTTGACCCCAGAGCTTCCCCCTTTACAGTCAGATGTTTCTGAAGAGCTGAATACACTTCCTCTCTCTATTTTTTTTTTTTTTGACTTCACATCCATTACTGATCCTTCTATCCCAACCTGAGTTCAAATTCATTCCTACAGCTGTTTAGCTATGTGACCTTGGGCACATTACTTAATCTCTCTGAATCTCAATTTTATCAGACATAAGATGGAGATAGTAATAGTTACCCCTCCCATAGTATAGTTTTAGGGATTAAATGGATTATAGTAAAGCACTTAGGGTCTCTTACATAGGAATTGTAACTAACCAGGCTAGTTAATTCTCTGAGAATTCTATTAGTGTTTTAATCATCATTGGGAGTTTTATGGAAGACAATTTGTCACCTTTAGACACTGGCAATCCTCTCTCCTCCTCTCCAATGTGTATGATTTTCCTTCTTGGCCAGTTGTGTAGAACTTAAATAACAATGTTAGAAGATACTGGGGCAGTGGTGAGCACTTGTGATTTGCATCTGATTTTAATGTATGATATTGGCTCTTGAACTGAGATAGATAGATAATAGTAAGAAAGCTTCCTTCTAGTTCTTTATTGCTAAGATTCTTTTAAAGCTTAAGCATATGTTAAATTTGTACTACATTCCTTTGCTGCATCAATTTCAATGATTGTATAATTCTGGTCCTTCAAACTGTGGGTGTGAATCCCATTACTAGACTCTCATATCCTGACCTGTCCTTAAAATCATCCAATAAAGTAGACTTGAAGATGGGCACTAGTCCTGTAATACAAAGCGTTTCATCATTAGAATGGCTGATTTGCTTCCTTCCTGCTGTCCTTGTCATGACATGGGTTCTTAGCATAGCCTGAGAAGCAAGAGAAATTGGTCCAGTAACTCCTTATTGAATTGCCTTTCTGCAGGCCTGGCGCAAGCGCTGGTTTGTCCTCCGGCGAGGCCGCATGAGCGGCAACCCCGATGTCTTGGAGTACTACAGGAACAAGCACTCCAGCAAGCCTATCCGGGTAATAGACCTCAGCGAGTGTGCAGTGTGGAAGCATGTGGGCCCCGGCTTTGTTCGGAAGGAATTTCAGAATAATTTCGTGTTCATTGTCAAGACTACTTCCCGTACATTCTACCTGGTGGCCAAAACTGAGCAAGAAATGCAGGTGTGGGTGCACAGCATCAGTCAGGTCTGCAACCTTGGCCACCTGGAGGATGGCACAGGTAAGAGTGGAGTTGGGGCTCCCATGTGCTAAGGGGTATCCCAGGACTGGAGGGCTACTGCAGAAAAACAGTTCAAGATGCCAAGCCTGCCTCCTCGAGGGTGTTTTGGCAGGCTAATTTATGTCAGAACTGTCCCTACCAAATACGGTACTGGAAATTGCCCTCTTTTACTCAGTCCAAATGTGGGAAGGCAGAGTCCATACACACACTGAGCATTGTAGGCTTTAAAACCCCTTCATGTCTTTGCTCTCATTCAACCACAGTGAAAGTCAAATGTGGATGAGGATGTCTTCCCATGATGCTGACACTCATGACTTTCTAGAAATATCAAATATTACCACACTTCAAAATATTGTGGAACTCCAGTATTTCTGGTGCCTATTGGGTTGTTCATCACTAAATGGTAGAAAGAGAGAACTTGGCTACTTACCGTAGGCAAGAAAGATTTCCTGATACCTCCAAATGTCTCAAGTTCTCTGCAGAGGAAATTAGTTGTAAGTTTGCTCTAGGCCATTTCTGGACAGTGGGAGCAATTGACCCATGAAGAGTACCCCAAACTCTCTCTCTCTCTGCCACATGCACACACGCACACACATACACACAACTCTTCCTATGTAATTTACCAGGTATATTGTAACCTAGGGTTACAATTCACTTCCCTTCATGGATTTTGTTTTTGAGCCCCTGACATTATTGCAACATGCCCTTTTCCTCAAAATATGAGATTTTGAATCTGATTTCTTTTAGCCTCTTGGTCTAGTAGACAAAACTTGGCCCCTAAATCCTGTGATCTATACTTGCTTCAACATTTTAAGGGTTACTGTATGGTTTCCACCATCTGCCACTGAAATATCCACACTCTAACACTAGGTGGCAATGGAGAGTCAGAGTTGTATCTCCCTCCAGGACAGGCACAAGAGTGTGCTTCCTGAGAACACATTCCTTTTCGTTTCGTGAACCAGGGAAGCGTATTAAGTGAGGCTATTCGGTAATATTGCTGAGCATTGAGAGCACTCAAATAAAAGGAAATGAAGTGATGGCAAGGTCTTTATCCTTGGTACAATGGACAAAACTTAATTGGAAAGTCGCATTAAGTAGGTTCTGGCTAGAGTCTGACATTATGCAAATCAAGCAGAGCCTCCCTGACCAACTTCTCCAGCCTTGCTGCTGGCTGTTTACCACCCTATTCCACACCTTCAGCCCTAAATAGGTATATCGTCATATACTGTGTTATATGTCTCCTCTGTTTCTTTCCTTATCCAGGAGTTATCCTAAAACATATGTACATAATATGTTTCCCAATAACCCAAGAGCAACAGGAATGAGTAAGGCACCAGGCCAAAACCGGAGAGCCTGCCCCGGCGTGAAGTTGGAGGAAGCCAGAAAACTCACCTGTGACCCTTTCCATTCTCTGTAGCCCCCCTCAGTTTTTAGAACCACGTAAGAGCAGGGTCCTCTTCATCTGAGAATTACACCCAAAGGGCTTTCTTGTGGCTTTTCACAGAGTGTTTGGTTCTGTCTCCAGCAACCATATAGTAGTCAACACATTGTGTGTGTACCCTGGCCAGGAGCTCTGTTGAAATGCTTTTGTATAGTAACTCGTCTCATCCCCACAGCAGTTCTATGGCCTATGTGTGATTATTATCTCCACTTTATAGAAAAGGAAACTTGGAGAAGGCAGGCCATGTAGTAATGGCTATGTAGTAGAGCCTGGACTTGAACTCAGGCAGTTCTGGCTCATCCTGACTCAGGAATCCTGGACTATTAACTTGGTTCAAAGGGGAAATAAAAGCAGGCTTTTCATTAGCTGTTTCTGATCTGAAGTTCTCATTGGTTCCTGATTCAAATTCATCTTAAGGGCCATGTTTTCAGGTGATAGGGAGGATGTTATGCTCCTTGAGAAAAAGGAATGTGCTTTTCCAGCCACCACAGCACAGTGTTTCTTTCCTTCCCTTTACTTATAACAGTGATGAACAGGATTCTTTATTTATGTGTTATTTGTCTGTCTTCTCTGCTAGAATCTAAACTTCGATAAGGGCAGGATCTTTGTCTTGTCTGTATTGTGAGGGTTAGTGGCATTCCGGGTACATGGTAGATGTGATAGGTATTCTATATAGACATATACCGATATAAACATGTATAGATACACATACATATATGCACAAGTACATATCTAATTATATGCATGGACTTGTTATGCATACATATATATATGTATGTTTGTTTGTTGAG
Organism: Theropithecus gelada; assembly: GCF_003255815.1. Lineage (NCBI taxonomy): Eukaryota > Metazoa > Chordata > Mammalia > Primates > Cercopithecidae > Theropithecus > Theropithecus gelada. Next base: position 152,048,590 of record NC_037689.1, on the reverse strand, counting down.
TGAAAAAACAATGATGCAGGGCTGCTGCTGAGGGCCATAAAGAAGCTGTGTGTAGACTAACTGCAGAGTTTTAGGCCAAGAATGCTGGGTTTTTTACTCTTAATTGATTCAACACTTTGCTCTTGAAACATTGGCCTTCTTTCCCAGACATTGTTTACAGCTTGGGGAAATGGTCTCCTCCATCAGTACAAACACCAGCTGTGATTTGCATCTTCTGTTTGGCTTCTTTGCTGCTGTTTGAGAAATTTTGAGTGCGTGTTATAGCCATTCTTAAACATTAACCTGGGAAATGATTTCTCCAGCAGATTCCATGGAGAGCCTCTCTTACACACCCTCCTCCCTGCAGCCATCCTCTGCCAGCTCCCTTCATACCGCCCATGCTGCCAGCTCCTCCTTGCCAAGAGATGACCCAAACACTAATGCTGTAGCCACTGAGGAAACAAGAAGTGAGTCAGAGCTTCTCTTCCTTCCAGATTATCTGGTTTTGTCCAACTGTGAGACTGGAAGACTGCACCATACCAGGTATGTTTATGCCCAGGACTCTGTCTGAGCTGGGCCTGCTAGCATGCTCTCTAGAGTCACACTGCCTCCTCTTGCAGAGTCTGTAGCTGAGATGTGTTCAGTGTGCTTCACCAAATTAGTCCATTCAGTGGTAGTATTTTCTAGTGGGTGTGTCTGCTCTCATCTCTCTTCCTGCCAATGTCAAGGCAGGAACAGATTGCTATGAACCACTGTGAAAGATGAAGCATGTAGTATACTAAACAGAATGAGTCATGCATTTCAGCATTGTGGTTTCATTTCTAGCCTTGCATTTTCATGTGTATCTGATGCTTAGAGGATGAAAAAATCAACAAACCATTTTTCTTTTGCCACACCAAGGGGTTGGTGTAACTGAGTGTTGTAGAGGGAATGTGGCTGTGCAAGTAGCAAGCAAGGTGGTACTGGGGGGATGGGAATGAGGCCAGTGTTGGTTTTGTGGTAGGCGGATGGCTGCATTTTAGTCCAACTTACCTGCTTTTCTTCCCCAGTCTACCCACCAGATGTGATAGCTGGTCAAACTCAGACCGTTCATTGGAACAGGCTTCATTTGATGACGTTTTTGTTGACTGCCTGCAGCCGCTCCCGTCCAGTCATTTGGTCCACCCCTCATGCCATGGCAATGGAGCTCAGGAGGTGCCATCCTCGAGGCCTCAGCCTGCCCTGATCTGGAGTAGAGAAATCAATGGGCCACCCAGGGACCACTTGTCTTCTTCACCATTGCTGGAAAGTTCCTTAAGTTCCACCATTCAGGTAGATAAAAATCAAGGTTCCTTACCCTGTGGAGCAAAAGAACTAGACATTATGTCCAACACTCCACCTCCCCGCCCCCCTAAGCCAAGCCATCTGTCTGAACGGCGCCAAGAGGAGTGGAGTACACACAGTGGCAGCAAGAAGCCAGAATGCACTCTGGTTCCAAGAAGAATCTCTCTCTCTGGTTTAGACAACATGAGAACGTGGAAAGGTAAGTGTTGGGTCCTAAGATTCAGGCGCCAAGAAAACCCTGGCTCCTCCTCACTCTTTGTGTCCATGTGAGGTCATGCCAGTAGACCCAACCAATGGGGCTACATTTGAATTACCTTGATGTGTACAGCTTGGTAAAAAGCCACATCAGTAGTGTGTACTTGTATACATATGTGCTTGTCCCTTGCTCAAGCTGGCCTGATCTTCTAATGGGGCTGGATCCTTGGTGGAAGCATATACCCTGAAAGCAGCACTCTTCTGTTCCCAGATCCCCCCACCCTTCCTTTGAGCCTGGCCACCAGGAGAGACATTTAGGTCCCCATAGATGCTGCAATAGGTTGGAACACTGGTCCCTTGTGATGGGCTTGCCCATGCAAGTCCTTGCCCATGTGGTAAGCTTTCCACCTGAATCTGAGATCCTAGTGTTTTTTGGAGTCACTCAGGGACCCACTTAGTACAAAAGTTGATGTCTTTTGTCTCAACTCAGTCCCATTCCCTTCTTTGCCTCTCTCTCACATACATAGAGAGCCCTGAGACCACAGATCATCACTGCCTTCTGTTTTTCAGCAATCCCATCAGCCTCATTCATCATCCAACTAGACTTATTCTTTCCAAATTCTAACTGGCTGTACAAAGGGCCCTCCCACAGCCGTCTTTTGCCCTTTTCTATAAGGCCATTTATCCTCACGAGGTTTTCTTGCAATTCTGCTTGCAGTTCCATCTTCCTCCACCTGTTTCTTTCCACCTGGGCCTCTCTGGCCTTCAGAAGCAGTTTGGTGAAAGCCAAGTTAAGCCCATTCAGTGTAGTTTTTTATTGTGGGATCTGGCCAGCAGCCCACAATGCAATGGGACTCTCTCTTTGTTCCCAGGCGGATCGGCAGGTCGAGAAATAACAAACACACACAGATAGTGAAAGCTGGGTCCAGCGGGGTCACCACCTTCTGGTCCCGTGGTGCCAACAATGCACTGGATATGCCAGCATTTATTATTAAGTTTAGCGAGGGCAGGGGTAGGTTAGTGAGGGATTTAGGGTCATTTGATTATGAGGTGAGATGGTCACATGGGGATTAAGCAGTTCTTTAACATAACATCTGCAGGCAGAAGTACAGTATACAGAGATAAGAATTTACAGTATAGTGTGTGCATCCAGAATTTCTAACAGAGCCTTAAAGCAGGCACACCATCTTTCCATAACCTATGATTAGAAAGATATTAATCAGCAGTAGCAGTTGCAGCAAAAGCTGGTTACAAACAATTCATAGAAACAGGACGTGAAGTTAGACAACCGGTTAGACCAGAATTTCTCAGAAGGGGATATGCCTTAACCCTAAAGAGGCCTAGAAAAGCTGCAGCAAGATGAGGGTGTTTATAGCCCTATCTTATCCATATGGACAGGCGCCCCCCATGCATCCGTTTATAGGCTCTCCACAAGGGTCGCATTCCATTTCCAGAGCTATGAACATCTGCTTTTCTGGGATAGGAATCTTGGTGACGTGAAACCTCCCTGACTGCATGTCCGTTCATAGACTCTCTGCAGGGGGAAGCACATCACCCACTATTGGCTCATTCTGGCAGCCCAACCTTGCATTGTCTTTATACAATCCTGCATGCAATTTTGTATTCACAATAATCAGGAGCATTTCATCTTTTATTCTGTAGCAATAGTTTCAGGGAGTCTCCCTAGAGTTTTTCAGTAACCTCTTCTTTACTGCTTTGCTGGGCTACCTCATCTTTCTGCCGTGAGCCAACCAACCTTAACATTTTGCTCTTCTTTCTTACATCAGTCTGTATCTCTTAGATACACAGACACAGAAACTAATTATCTCTGTGTCTTTCTCTTTTCTTCTCTTTCTTTCTCTCTCCATTGAAATATAATCACCCACACATCACTACTTATTTAGGCCACGTTTTCAAGGAATTATGGAAAGTGGAAGGAGTGCACATTTATTTTCAAATTGTACAAATCTCTCATTCTGACTGAGGATTTAAGTTACTGGCAAAAGCCTTCCCTAATGTCCCTCCATTACATCTGTTTCTTCCTTTTGACTATCCTTATGAAATAGGTGTATACTGATTACACAAATGATCTGGATGTGCTAACATGTGTGAACAGTTGACAAAAAGGGAAAAATGAAAGTGGTTAAGCACATTTTAGGAAGTGAAATGAATAAAACCGGTAGAATAATAGCATATGAAAATGAATCAAAAGTCTTAAATTGAAGAACAAAAACTTGAAATAATTTGAAATTTCAACACAAACATAAAACAATTAGGTTGTGTTATTTTACATGAAGGCAAACAAAGGTTAAAACTAAGTAAAATAGAGGTTTTGACCATGAAACAAAGACCAAGACAACAGTGATGCCTAGAAGCAAAATGGCTCTGATAAAGCAGAAGGAATGCATAAAGTTTATTGTTCCACCTTTCCCACCAAGATTTGCCTGGAATCTGTGTTGGGGCATGGTGGCAGAGTGAGGTCAAGGTTCATTTTTGTCCATCTGGATCTCCATCCAATGACCCTGCAAGGCTGTCCTGCCCCCATGGCTCTCCAGCGCCCCCTCTGCCATAGATGAAGTGCCCATGTATGTGAGGTCTGAGTCTCCTTTCTATCCCTTGGAGCCCACTTGTCCAGCTTGCACCAATACCACACTCTCTTAATTACTATACCATTCTATCTTAATATCCAATAGGACAAGTCCTCCTGCCTTTAAGAATATAATGGCTATTCTAGGGTCAATTTTACAGTCAACTGGTCAGGTTCTAGACACACCTATATAAATATATTGGGGATTTGAGGAGGATTGCATCATATCTGTAGATCAGTTTGTGAAGATTTGACATCTTTACAATATTGAATTTTCCAATCCATGAATAGGAAATATGCTTCCATTTATATAGGTCTTATTTTTGTATTTTAAAATATTTAATTGACAAAGATTTCATATATTCAAGGTGCAAATGCATATGTATCAGAACATGATGATTTGATATGCACGTGCATTATGTACTGACTGTTACAATCAAACTAATTAACACATCCATGACCACCCATGCTGTACATTGGATTCCCCAGACTTGTTCACTTATCACTGAAAGTTTGTACCTTTAGACCAACATATTCTCATTTACCTGCATTCCCCAGTCCCTGACAACCACCATTTTACTATTGCCATGAGTTCGACTTTTTTAGATTCCACATATAAGTGAAATCATGCAGTATTTTTTTTTCTGTGCCCAGCTCATTTCACTGAACATAATCTCATCCTGGTTTACCCATGTTGTCACAAATGACAGGATATCATTCCTTTTTAAGGCTGAGTAGTATTCCATTCTGAATATATACCACATTTTTTATATCCATTATATCCTTTATCCATTCATCCAGTGACAGACACAAATTGACTACATGTTGTATTAGTCCATTCTCATACTGTTGTAAATAACTATCTGAGGCTGGGTGCGGTGGCTCACACCTGTAATCCCAGCACTTTGGGAGGCCAAAGTGGGTGGATCACAAGGTCAGAAGTTCAAGACCATCCTGGCCAATATGGTGGAACCCCATATCTACTAAAAATACAAAAATTACCTGTGTGTGGTGGCAGGTACCTGTGGTTCTAGCTACTCAGGAGGCTGAGGCAGTAGAATTGCTTGAACCTGGGAGGCAGAGTTTGCAGTGAGCTGAGATCGCACCACTGCACTACAGAGCAAGACTTCATCTCCAAAAAAAAAAAAAAAAAGAACTGCCTGAGACTGGGTAATTTGGGTAATTTATAAAGAAAAGAGATTTAATTGACTCACAGTTCCACAGGCTGTACAGGAAACATGGCTAGGGAGGCCTCAGGAAACTTACAATCATGGAGGAAGATGAAGAGGAAGGAAGCATGTCTTACATGGCTGGAGCAGGAGGAAGAGAGTGAAGGGGGAGGTGCTACACACTTTTAAACAACCAGATCTTGTGAGAGCTCTATCACAAGACAGCACTAGGGGGATGGTGCTAAACTATTAGAAACCACCCCCATGATCCAATCACCTCCCACCAGGCCCTACTTCCAACACTGGGGATTACAATTCAACATGAGATTTTTGGGGGACACAGGGCCAAACCATATCACATGTTGTGGCTATTGTGAATAGTGCTGTAATAAACACAGGAGGGCAAATATCTCTTTGACATACTGATTTCATTTCTTTTGGATATGTATCCAGAAGAGAGATTGCTGGATCATAAGGTAGTTATATTTTAGTTTTCTGAGGAACCTCCATACTGTTTTCCATAATGGCTATACCAATTTACATTCCCACCAACAGTGTACAAGGGTTCTCTTCTCTACACCCTCTCCAACACTTGTATTTGGTTGGGCTGATACTTTGTGTGGTTCTGATTTGCATTTCCCTGATGGTTAGTGATGTTGAGCATTTTTTCATATACCTGTTGGCCATTTGTATGTCTTCTTTTGAGAAATGTCTATTCAGATCTTTGCCAATTTTAAAATTAGGTTATTTAGTTTTTTTGCTACTCAATTATGTGAGTTCCTTATATATTTTTACTGTTAACCCCTTATATATGATTTGCAAATATTTTATCTCATTCTCTAGGTTGCCTTTTCATTTTGTTGATTGTTTCCTTTGCTGAGCAGACACTTGTTAGTTTGATGTAGCTCCACTTGTTTATTTTTGCTATTTTTGCCTGTGCATTTGGAATCATATCCAAAGTATCATTGTCAATACCAATGTCAATGAGCCTTTCCCCTATATTTTCTTCTAGGGGCTAAATGGTTTTAGATTTTACATTGAAGTCTATAATCCATTTCAAGTTAATTTTTTGTATATGGTCTAAGAAAAGGGCCCAACTTCATTCTTTTGCATGTGGATATCCAGTTTTCCCAACACCATTATTAAAGAGACTCTCCTTTCTTTGCGCTCTTGTTAAAGCGTTTTGGATTTTGATTTTATATCCAGCTTTTTGAAACTATGGATTATTTTGTCTTTTCTTTGCATATAATTATATTGCCTGCAAATAATAATAGCTTTGTTTTTTCTTTAACAACTTTATATTTTTCATTACTTTTTCTTTTTTTTTTTCTTTTTTTTATTATTATACTTTAAGTTGTAGGGTACATGTGCATAATGTGCAGGTTTGTTACATATGTATACTTGTGCCATGTTGCTGTGCTGCACCCATCAACTCGTCAGCACTCATCAACTCGTCATTTACATCAGGTATAACTCCCAGTGCAATCCCTCCCCCCTTCCCCCTCCCCATGATAGGCCCCGGTGTGTGATGTTCCCCTTCCCGAGTCCAAGTGATCTCATTGTTCAGTTCCCACCTATGAGTGAGAACATGCGGTGTTTGGTTTTCTGTTCTTGTGATAGTTTGCTAAGAATGATGGTTTCCAGCTGCATCCATGTCCCTACAAAGGACACAAACTCATCCTTTTTTATGACTGCATAGTATTCCATGGTGTATATGTGCCACATTTTCTTAATCCAGTCTGTCACTGATGGACATTTGGGTTGATTCCAAGTCTTTGCTATTGTGAATAGTGCCGCAAGAAACATACGTGTGCATGTGTCTTTATAGCAGCATGATTTATAATCCTTTGGGTATATACCCAGTAATGGGATGGCTGGGTCATATGGTACATCTAGTTCTAGATCCTTGAGGAATCGCCATACTGTTTTCCATAATGGTTGAACTAGTTTACAATCCCACCAACAGTGTAAAAGTGTTCCTATTTCTCCACATCCTCTCCAGCACTTGTTGTTTCCTGACTTTTTAATGATTGCCATTCTAACTGGTGTGAGATGGTATCTCATTGTGGTTTTGATTTGCATTTCTCTGATGGCCAGTGATGATGAGCATTTTTTTCATGTGTCTATTGGCTGTATGCGTGTCTTCTTTTGAGAAATGTCTGTTCATATCCTTTGCCCACTTTTTGATGGGGTTGTTTGTTTTTTTCTTGTAAATTTGTTTGAGTTCTTTGTAGGTTCTGGATATTAGCCCTTTGTCAGATGAGTAGATTGCAAAAATTTTCTCCCGTTCTGTAGGTTGCCTGTTCACTCTGATGGTAGTTTCTTTTGCTGTGCAGAAGCTCTTTAGTTTAATTAGATCCCATTTGTCAATTTTGGCTTTTGCTGCCGTTGCTTTTGGTGTTTTAGACATGAAGTCTTTGCCCATGCCTATGTCCTGAATGGTACTACCTAGGTTTTCTTCTAGGGTTTTTATGGTATTAGGTCTAACATTTAAGTCTCTAATCCATCTTGAATTAATTTTCGTATAAGGAGTAAGGAAAGGATCCAGTTTCAGCTTTCTACTTATGGCTAGCCAATTTTCCCAGCACCATTTATTAAATAGGGAATCCTTTCCCCATTTCTTGTTTCTTTTTCTTATGTCACTGCATGGGATAAGAAGTCCAAGAAATTACTGAATAGTCATGGTGACAATACGGACCCTTGTATCATTCCTGATCTCAGATAGAAAGCTTCTAATATTTCACCATTACAATGTGGTTTGCTGTGGATGTTTGTAGATATCATTCATTAGGTTAAAGTCATTCACATATTTTCTACTTTGCTAACTGTTATTTTCTAAAGTCATGAATGGATGTATTTCTTCTATTTTTAATTGACAAATAATTGTATACATTTATGGGGTACAATATGATGTTTTGATATACATCTATATCATGGAATGATTAAAATCAAGCTAATTAACAAACATTACCTAATATAATTATCATTTTTTGTGGTTGAAACACTTTATAATCATATTATTTTTATCATGTTAATGTCAAGAAATTTACTGGATAATTTTTTTAGTGCTAAACTAACCTTGGCAAACCCAACTTTATCATGATACCTTTCCTTTTTATAAATTACTAGATTTGTTTTGCTCATATTTTGTTTAGAACTTCAAAAAAAAATCTATGTTCATGAGGGAGATCATCCTGTAACTTTCTTTTCTCATGACATCTTTGGTTTTGGTAAAAATGTTATGTTGACGTCATAAAATGTGGATTTATTTCTGGGTTCTCTATTCTGTACCATTGGTCTGTGTGTCTGTTTTCATACCAGTATCATGCTGTTTGGGCTATTGTAATTTTGTATATTTTGAATTGAGGTAGTTTGATGCCTCCAGCTTTGTTCTTTCTAAAATTTTTTTTTTGGAAACAAAGTCTCATTCTGTCACCCAGGCTTCAGTGCAGTGGTGTGATCATAGCTCACTACAGCCTCAAACTTCTGGGCTTAAATGATCCTCCCACCTCAGTCCCCCAAGCTGCTGGGACTACAGGCTCACGCCACCAAACTTGGCTAATTTGAAAAAAAATTTTTTTTTGTAGAGACAGGGTCTTGCTATGTTGCCCAGACTGGTCTCGAACTCCTGGCCTCAAGCAATCCTCCCACCTCAGCTTCCCAAAGTACTGGGATTACAGACATGAGCCACTATGTCCAGCCCAGATTTGTTCTTTTTGCTCAGTACTGCTTTGGATGTTCAAGGTCTTTTGTGGTTCCATATACATTTTAGGATTGTTTTTTTCTATTTCTGTGAAGAATGTAATTGATATACTGATATTTTGATAGAGAGTGCATTAAATCTGTAGATTACTTTGGGTAGCATGGTCATTTTAACAATATTAATTCTTCAGATCCATGAGCATTTTCTTTTTTTTCTGAGATGGATTCTCACTCTGTTGCCCAGGCTGGAGTGCAGTGGCGTGCTCTTGACTCATTGCAACCTCTGCCTCCCAGGTTCAAGCGATTCTCCTGCCTCCGCCTCCCAAGTAGCTAGGATTACAGGCATGCGCCACCACGCCCAGCTAATTTTTGTATTATTAGTAGAGATGGGGTTTCCCCATGTTGATCAGGCTGGTCTCGAACTCCCGACCTCAGGTGATCCACCCGCCTCAGCCTCCCAAAGTGCCGGGATTACAGGTGTCAGCTACCGTGTCCAGCCAGATCCATGAGCATTTTAATAATATTAATTCTTCTTTCCATTTGTTTGTGTCCTCTTCAGTTCTTTTTATCAGTGTTTTGTAGTTTAGTTTTCATTGTACAGGTCTTTCACCTCTTTGGTTAAATTTATCCCTGGGAAATTTTTTGTAGCTATTGTAAATGGGATTGCTTTCTTCCTTTCTTTTTCAGCTAGCTCATTGTTGATGTATAGAAATGCTACAGATTTTTGTATGTTGATTTTGTATCCTGCAAACTTACTGAATTCATTTATCAGTTCCAAGAGTTTTTTGGTAGCATCTTTAAATTTTTCTGTATTTAATATTATGTCATGTGCAAATAGAATTTGTCTTCCTCTTTTCCAATTTGGATATCTTTTATTTCTTTCTTTTACCTGATTGCTCTGGCCAGTACGTCCAGTAATATGTTGAATAAAAGTGGCGAAAGTGGGCATTCTTTTCTTGTTCTAGTTCTTAGAGGAAAGGCTTTCGGCATTTCCCCATTCTCTATGATGTTGGCTGTGGGTTTGTCATATATGGCCTTTATTATTTTGAGGTATGTTCCTTATATGCCTAGTTTGTTAATAGTTTTTTTTAATCATGAAGGGATGTTGAATTTTATCAAATGCTTTTTATCATCTCTATTGAGATGATCATATGGTTTTTATCCTTGATTCTGTTGATGTAATGTGTCTCATTCTTGCATCCCTGAGGTTAATCCCACTTGATCATGTTGTATTATCTTTTTGATGTATTGTTTGACTCAGGTTGCTGGTATTTTTTAATTTTTAAAACTTTTATTTTAGGTTGCGCGTACATGTGCAGGTTTGTTACATAGGGAAACGCATGTCGCAGAGTTTGTTATACAGATTATTTCATAACCTAAGTACTAATCCTGGTATTTTGTTGAGGATTTTGCATTTATGTTCATCAGAGATATTGGCCTGTAGTTTTCTTTTTTTTCTTGTGTCCTTGTCTGGTTTTGGTATCAGGGTAATGCTGGCCTCATAGAATGAGTTAGAGAGAATTCCCTCCTCTTCATTTTTTGGGGGATAGTTTGAGAAGCATTGGTGTCACTTCTTCAAATGTTTGGTAGAATTCAGCAGTAAAGCCATCAAGTTTCTGGGCTTTACTTTGTTGGGACACCTTTTTTTATTATTGATTCAATCTCATTACTCATTATTGGTTTGTTCAGGTTTTCTAGTTCTTTCTGATTCAATCTTGGTAGGTTTTACATGTCCAGGAATTTATCCTTTTCCTCTAGGTTTTCAAATTTGTTAATGTATAATTGTTCAAAACAATCTCTAACAACTCTTTGTATTTCTTTGGTATCTATTGTAATGTCTCCTTTTTCAGTTCTAATTTTATTTATCTGAGCATTCTTTACTTTTTCTTACTCTAGTTACTAAGTGACTAAACCACTTAGTCTATTGGTTTATTGATTTTGTTTATCTTTTTGAAGAACCAACTTTTTCTGTAGTTCTGATGTGATCTTTATTATTTATTTCCTTATACTATTTTTCAGTTTGGTTTGCTCTTGCTTTTATAGTTTCTTTTTTCTTTTTAATTTTTGTGGGTACATGGTAGGTGTATATATGGGTACATGAGATGTTTTGATACAGGCATACAATGTGATATAAGCACACCATGGAGAATGGGGTATCCATCCCCTCAAGCATTTATTCTTCATGTTACAAACAATCCAATTACACTCTTTTCATTATTAAAAAATGTACAATTAAGTTATTATTGACTATAGTCACCCTGTTGTGTGATCAAATATTAGGTCTTATTCTTTCTAATGAATTTGTGTATCTATTAACCATCCCCACCTCCCCCACAGCCCCCCACCCTGACTACCTTTCCCAGCCTCTGACAACCATTTTTCCACTCTTTATGCCTGTAAGTTCAATCATTTTGATTTTTAGATTCCACAAATAAGTGAGGACATGTGATGTTTGTCTTTCTGTACCTGGCTTCTTTCACTTAACCTCCTTAATGACCTTCAGTTCAATGCATGTTGTTGCATGACGGGATCTCATTCTTTTTTATGGCTAAAGAATACTCCATCGTATATATGTACCACATTGTCTGTATCTATTTATCTGTCGATGGGCACTTTGGTTGCTTCCAAATCTTGGCTATTGTGACCAGTGCTGCAGCAAACATAGGAGTGCAGGTATCTCTTTGATACACTGATTTCCTTCCTTTGGGGTATATACCCAGCAATTGGATTGCTGGATCATATGGTAGCTCGATTTTTAGTTTTCTGAGGAACCTCCAACCTTCTCCATAGTGGTTGTACTAATTTACATTCCTACCAACAGTGTACAAAGGTTCCCTTTTCTCCACATCCTCACAAGCATTTGTTATTGCTTGCCTTTTGGATATAAGCCATATTAACTGGGGTGAGAAGATAATCTCATTGTAGTTTTTAAATATATTTTTTATTTTAACTTTTGTTTTAAGTTCAGGGGTACATGTGTAGTTTATTAAATAGGTAAACTTGTGTCATAGGGGTTTGTTGACTATTTCATCACCCAGGTATTAAGCCTCGTATCCATTAGTTGTTTTTCTGATCCTTTCCCTGCTACCATCCTCTGCCCTCCAATAGGCCCCAGTGTCTATTGCTCCCCTCTATGTGTCCATGTGTTCTCATCGTTTATCTCTGACTTATAAGTGAGAACACGTGGCATTGGGTTTTCTGTTATTGTGTTAGTTTGCTAAGGGCAATGGCCTCCAGCTCTGTATATGTTCCTGCAAAGGACATGATCTCATTAATTTTTATGGCTGCATAGTATTCCATGGTGTATATGGACCACATTTTCTTTATCCAATCTGTCATTGATGGACATTTAGGTTGATTCCATGTCTTTGCTATTGTGAGTAGTGCTGAAATGAACATATGTGTACATGTGTCTTTATGTTAGAATGATTTATATTCCTTTGAGTATATATCCAGTGATGGGACTGCTGGGTTGAGTGGTATTTCTGTTTTTCGGTCTTTGAGGAATCACCACACTGTTTTCCACAATGGTTGAACTAATTTACATTCCCAAAAACAGCTTGTAAGCATTCCCTTTTCTCTGCAACCTCACCGGCATCTGTTATTTTTTGACTTTTTAATAATAACCATTCTGACTGGTGTGGGATGACATATTATTGTGGTTTTGATTTACATTTCTTTAGTGATCAGTGATGTTGAGCTTTTTTGTATGCTTGTTGGCTGCATGTATGTCTCTTTTGAGACAGTTTTGATTTGCATTTCTCTGATGATCAATAACATTGAGCACCTTTTCATATGCCTGTTTGTCACATGTTTGTCTTCTTTTGAGAAATGTGTATTCAAATCTTTGTTCCATCTTTTAATCAGATTATTAGATTTTTTTTTTCCTATAGTTGTTTGAGCTTCTTAAATATTTTGTTTATTAATCCCTTGTCAGATGGGTAGTTTGCAAGTATTTTCTCCCATTCTGTGGGTTGTCTCTTCACTTTGTTGATTGTATTCTTTGTTGTGCAGAAGTTTTTCAAGTTCATGTAATCCCATTTGTCCATTTTTGCTTTGGTTGTCTGTACTTTTGGTGTATTGCTGAAGAAGTTTTTGCCCAGGCAAATGTCTTAGAGATTTTCCCTGATGTTTTCTTTTTTTTTTTTTCCCTGATGTTTTCTTGTAGTAGTTTCATAGTTTGATGTCTTAGCCTTTTTTCCCTAATGTTTTCTGGTAGTAGTTTTATAGTTTGATGTCTTATGTTTAAGTGTTTAATCCATTTTAATTTGACTTTTGTACATGGTGAGAGATAGGGGTCTTAGTTTCATTCTTCTGGGTATGGATATCTAGTTTTCCCGGTGCCATTTATTTATGTGCCTGTCTTTTTCCCAGTGTATGTTCTTGGCACCTTTGTCAAAAATGAGTTCACTGTAGGTGTGTGGATTTGTTTCTGAGTTCCCTATTCTGTTCCTTTGGTCTATGTGTCTGTTTTTATGCCAGTACCATGCTGTTTGGTTACTGTAGCTCTGTAGTATAATTTGAAGTCAGGTAATGTGATTCTTCCAGTTTTGTTCTTTTGCTTAGGATAGCTTTGGCTATTCTGGGTCTTTTATGGTTCCATACAAATTTTAGGATTTTTTTCTATTTCTGCGAAGACTATAATAGGTATTTTGGTAGGGATTGCATTGAATCTGTAGATTGCTTTGGGTAGTATGGACACTTTAATAATGTTGATTCTTCCAATACATGAACATGGAATATTTTTCTATTTTTTTGGTGTACTCTTCAATTTCTTTCAATAGTGTCTCATAGTTTTCATTATAGAGGTCTTTCACTTCTTTGGTTAAGTTAATTCTTAGGTATTTAAGTTTATGTGTGGCTACTGTAAATGGGATTACTTTTAAATTTCTTTTGCAGATTGTTCACTGTTGGCATATAGAAATGCTACTGATTTTTCTATGTTGATTTTGTGGCCTGCAACTTTACTGAATTCGTGTATTAATTCTAATAGTTTTCTTGTGTAGTCTTTAGATTTTTCCTAATATAAGGCAGAGGAGCCTCACTCCATAGCTACCACCACCCCAGGCCATGGGGAGTACTGTCTGCGCATGTTCCCTTAAGGCCCAAGGGCACTTTGGGAAGCTTGCAATGAATGCTGTCATATAAGAGAAAAAGTGCCTTCCTTTACTCTGATCCCATCTGCATTCTATCTGTCGTAAATCTCTTAAAGTATCTGGCACGTGGATTATACCTATGCCTTTGATTCAGAGTTTTCCCTATATTTATGTTCTTTGATGACTCCAAAAGGGTCTGGTAGTGGAAAGGGAGTTAAGGGCTTGTGCTCACACATGCAAGTCCCACAATAAGACGTTATTCCATAATAGTTTCTAAGAATTATTAAGTACTTTGTGTGTTCTAGGCAGTGTTCTAAGTCCTTTCCGGAAGTCCTGTGAAACAGGTTCTATTATTGGCTTCACTTTACAAATTAGGAAACTGAGACAGAGAGAGGGTAAGTAACTTGTCTGGTGCCACACAGCTAATACATGGTGGTGTAGGGATTTACAACTAGACAGTCTGACTTCAGAGTGGTTTTTAACCAGTACTTGTACATCTTTAAACATATGTAAGCGTGGATATATACATATATACATACACATATATGTATATATAATATATATGCTTAATTCCATCAGTCTCTGTCACATTTATTCTGAGCTGGGAGTTGTCCTTGCATTTTAAGATGTTGTCAAATTTTAAGTTTATTTCTTAGAGGCCTCCTGACTTTTCACACCTCCAAGCTCTTGAGAGCTGAGGGCTGCTTTGCTCTGGCCTCCACATGCTGGGAGCACTTGCTGGACTCCTCTGCACCACTCAACACCGTTGGCCATTCTTTCCTTCCTGAGGCTTTCATGGCACCATACCCCCGAATTTTCCTCATTAATCTATAGTTGCTCTTTCTCAAGATACTTCACTGACTTATCTCTTAGTTCTTTGAATCTTAGGATTCTCTAGAGTTTTGTACTTTTCTCAACACTTGCAACCTAGATAGTTTCATCTACTCTTACGGTTTTGACTGCTATCTCTAAGCTGCTAAATTCCCCCAAATTATATCTCATTTGAGTCCAGGCCCAGATATCTTGTTGCCTTCTGAACATCTTCTCTTTAAATTCAACAATTATTCTAAATTTTAATATCACATTGTTTATTGCATCCATCTGATGAGTTTCTAATCCTGGATAAATCCAAATGTCCTTTCTATGCATGCCTCTATCTGAGTAGCTTTTCTGGTCACAGACCTCAATTGAGCCCTTAATGCTGCTCCACAAGGAAATTGTTTCTCTGTTCACCCTGTTCTCCTGTTCATTACAAGGAATATTTCAAACCTCTCTCTTCTCCGCAAACCTCCAGCTCAGAAGATTTATGTAATAAATGCAACAAGCATTTGTTAATTCCTTGCTATATCTCCTCCTAATTCACAGAGAACTCAAGCCATCGACTAGAAACTTCTTCAAAATCTGGTCTGATTTTTCATCTGTTGGGGAAATGTGTTCTAACTGCCCAGCTAGACTCTAATAGCAACTGTTGTGTTATGCTTCTCTTCCTCTCTGGACTCTAGTTTCAGTTGATATTGTTCTGCATTTCTCACCACCTTGGCTTATTTCTTGCAGCTGATGTAGAAGGCCAATCCTTAAGACACCGAGACAAGCGACTTAGTTTAAATTTGGTAAGTTCAACACTCAGGTTCTTTTACGCATCAATTTTACCAAAATTAGCCTGATCTATATATATTCCCTTGAAATCTTTAAGATTCAACACTCTGAGTGTCTGAGGACTCTTCCAGTCTCCCCCTGAAGACTTGAACTTGCTTGGGAACTACAGGACTTGCTCAACTTGGTATAGCTACTTAAGGCATCACTTTATACTTAAAGTATTTGCATAAATTCATAACCCTCTGTCTTCCAGTGTCAGATCTTGGAGAGTTATCACCTGTACTAAAACGATAAGTCCAGAGGCAGAACTTGAGCTAGAGGCTTGTCTGACTTTGCTGAGGTAGTTCAGAGTTATACTTGGATAGTTTGGAACTGAAACCATATGTGCAGCTTTGGCTGCCCTCTGATAGCCATTTCCATGACTGGTCTGTGGTTCCCAATCTGCATCTATTCTTTTGCAGCCATGCAGGTTCTCCCCAATGTACCCCACAGCTTCAGCCAGTATTGAAGACAGCTATGTGCCCATGAGCCCCCAGGCTGGTGCCTCTGGTCTTGGACCCCACTGCAGCCCTGATGACTACATTCCAATGAACTCAGGAAGCATCTCAAGCCAGTTGCCTGAGCTACCTGCAGACCTGGAACCTCCCCCAGTGAATAGAGATCTCAAGCCTCAGAGGAAACGTAAGCACTTGACCAGACCTGCTGTATAGGGGGAGGGGAGCAAGGTTCCAGTGGTTGCATAGAAAAGATTTCTGTAAAGGAAGACCTAGAGAAACCATCTCAGAGGGCTGGAAAGTATAAGGTCAGGAAAGAAGTGGCTGGGATGGAATAGGAAGGGCTGGGGCACCTTGCTGCCTCAGATTGTCATGATAATAGGAGTTGGGGGACTTACAGGCACTGTGGCCTTGCAAATACAGCTGACAAAGTCAAGTTCATTCCAGAGGGCTCATCTTTGGCTGTTTCCCTAACAAGCCCAGGAATAAGGGATGGTGGATTAGAATGGAATCCCACCTGGCATCTCCCCATTAGACAGCACTTGAATGTAATCATAGTGCCAGCCTCTGTAAAGCAGTCAGGAATTGCCTTTGACACCAATTCCTGAAGGTCAGACCCAGTCACATGCAGTTTATCACTCATCGTTCTGTGCATGCCCATCAGCAGAGGTATTCAGGGGTAGAAGAGGATTTTGGCAATAATTAGGCTGACTCCTCTGTGCAGAGGGTGCCTTGCAGCTTCTGTCTTACTCCCAGGCAGCTTCTCTGGTCTGTTGAGCAGCATGGACAGACAGGGAGATAGATAGGAAAAGAGGGAAAGAGGAAGAGCAGGTCAGAGTGACTTATTAACTTCATTCTTACTCATCTTGCTCTTCCCAGTTGGCTGTGTGATTACAAGGGAGCATTGGTAGAATGACTGATCTCTTGTCCATTCCGACTTCTCTTTGCTCTTTAGAAAGCAAAAAAAGTCACTTCAGGTGGCTGTGCCCAAAGCTGCCAACTAAGACCACTACTCATGCCTGGTCTACTCCAGGCGTATTCCCTTAAATTTCAGTCAAACTACATTTATACATTTACAATACATGTGCTGCATATGTAGTGCTGTGGTAGGCACTGAGTGGGATACAAAGATGAGGAAGCAAGGAGGCTTTTTCAGTCTGAGGGGGAGGAAGATATGTAAAATCCACCTGGACCACAAAATAGAATTATGAAATCGGTGCTAAGTAGGAGAACAGATCCTGTCTTATGAGGTTCAGAGGAAATAGCCATTAATTCTGGTCAGAAACAACAACAGAATTTTCTGTGATGTTGGAAATAATGACTATTGAACCCTTGAAATTTGGCTAATGTGACTGAGGAACTACATTTTAAATTGTATTTAATTTTAATAAATTTACATATATGTGTAAATGGGCACGTGTGGCTAGTTGTCACGACAATGGACAGCGCAGCTCTGCAGGACCTTGTCATAGGCAACAGAAGATGTCTGATAGACTCAGGGTTGGAGATTTAGTGAGTGGATGCAAAGGTGGATACCTGGCCAGGACTAACTCAGGAAGATGGGCCACTGAGGTAGAATAAGGGTTGGGGCAGATACCAAGTGCTTCTCTAGGTGCCAAGGCTACTGCAGTGAACAGACCAGATACACCCCTGTTCTCCTGGAGCACAGTTTAGGCCCAGGTAAATCATAGATGAGTGTCTTATCACAAACTGGGGCTGTGCTGTGAAGGGTAAGTACAAGAACTTGAGAGCCCAGGCTGTGGGGCCTGATCTTGTCTGGAGGCAAAGAGATGGGGAAGAATGTTCTAGGCAGAAGGATCATCAGGTGGACAATGGATTGTAGGTGGGGAAGACTAGGACCTGGGTGATCATCTCTGCCTGTGATAAGAAAGGTAACATTTCCACTTCAGACACATTGGGTGTGAGGTAATAGGTGTTGCAATTCCACAAGGTCAGAGACTTTCATCTGCTTTGTTCATCCTGTGCCTTTGACACCTAGAAGCACGCGTGATATACAGAGACTTCTTAATCATGCCTTGCCACGTTGTTAACCTCCAGCAGGTAATATGACCATTTGCTCAGTATTTGTCTTTATTCCCAGTGAGGCAGGGGAGAGGAGGACAGTGAAATTCACACTCATCATCGGTGCTGCCTGTTAGTAAATGTGAATTTGGTGTGCTGGGAAAGTGAAATGTCATAGTTTTATAGCCTTTAGATTCTGGCCTTGACCTCCTGGATGTTGCGCACTGTCTTGTAGCACGGCCACCTCCTCTGGACCTGAGAAACCTCTCCACTATCCGGGAGCATGCATCTCTTACCAGGACCCGCACTGTGCCTTGGTAAGACTGATTGCTCGAAAGAGCCTCATCCAGCACAAACATGCCTCTGATTAAATGTAGTTGAAGCCCATTTGATCTAGTTTAAGCCAAAGGAGGGGTGAGGTTTATGATCGAGAGCAAGAGCTGTTTTATAGATCACAAAGGAAGGAATATGACTGGGTCTCCCAGGACCCTGGAATCAGGAACTAGTGTGCTGTCGGGAACCCAAGGAATCTGCTCACTTCTGCTTCACTCTTCACATCTGTGCATTTCTTTGTCTTTGCAGTATTCTTTTCTCTGTCGCACAAACCCCATGGTCAAAGATAGCTGTACCATACCCCCTGAACTTGTTTACATGCTACAACTGCAGTACCAACAGATGGGCTCTGAATTCAGATTTCCTGGGGAGAGAGAATTGTGTTCCCCAGTCTCAGTGGAACCGGCTATGGCCCAAGCCCAACTTTGTGAATGGGGTAGGACAAGGGAGTTCCCAGGTTCATGGGCTGGGTAGACAAACTTCAAAATGTAGTTGCACCCTTTCATCTCACCTTTTAGAAGTTGCCTATTTAGTCCTGAGCGTGGCTCAGGAGTTTCTCGGTTCACTCTAAATGCCACAAAACACAATTGCATTGTAAAGCAGAATTCTGCAATGAGCTGTATTTCCAGCCAGGACTGTGACTCAGCTCATGCTTCTGTCTCAGAAGAAGGATGGCAGTTGATTAGCGGTGTTGTGTCCTATCAGAGGAATGGCCATACATCCTCACTTTTCCTTACATTGAATAGAAACAACAAGGCCCCAAAGGAGTTTATTTTGTTCTAAATGATATGATGCCCTCGTCCATTTAGAAAGCTCAGGAACTGTGTCACATAGAGGGCCTGAGAAAAAGCAGCCTTTGTGAATTGGGAGCCATTTGCCCCAAAATGGAGCAGAAACTGTTGGGCATTTTCTGCGTCTTCAGGAATTGCTTTGGCCGGAAGGAAGTTGTGTCTGGAAGAGGAGGACTGAAACCCCATGAGGGCCATGTTAGTTCCTGGCTGGCTTTCAGAGCAGCTGTAAGACATTGCTTTGACCTCATCTATATTTTTATTCTTAGCAGTCGAACCAGCTTTCTCTCTCCAGAAAGAAATGGTATTAATTCTGCAAGATTTTTTGCTAATCCTGTTTCCAGAGAAGAGGAAGAAAGCTACATCGAAATGGTAATCTTATATTTTTCACACTCTTCTTATCCTTCACCCCAACCTATATTCTTATGAGCTCATTAAAAAGGAAACACAGCCTTCAGTAAGCCCTGTGCAATTTTAAAACAACCACTTGATCGTAAAACCAGGCCATAAGCTTTTCTAGACTTGGAACAAATCAATTTGGAGTTAGCTTTTTTTCTTGCAACATTCGACTCCTCATACCATTTTGAGATTGCAGTATTTCAAGATAGCCCAGGGCTGAGGCTTGCTTAATTTGAAAATGGAAATGCCAGCAATTCTTTTCACCGAGGCTGTGATGTCCTGTTTGACCTCAATAGGTTTGTAGTTCTCTGGATGTCCAGAGTTTAAATTGTAAAAACTCAACATATTGCATGTTCCCTTCCACCAGAACACCTGGTGGCCCTGTCCTGACTGTTTCTGAACCTTCCTGGAGGATGAATCACTTAGAATCCCATTGGGAAAGGTACAGTGCCCTGGACTGTGAGTGTGTATTAGCTTCTGGAAGACTCCTATTATGGGATCTTTCTATAGACCTGAGTGGATGCAGACTTGATTAACCATTCGCAGTTAAAGAGTCCTGATGTTTCCCTTCTAGCCTGTTGTTCCTTCTATTCTCTTCATCTTGGATGCTATTGAGAACATGGGCTTTTGAAGATGGAGAGGGACTTTTAGCACCTCTGGCAATTAGAAGATACTTTAGCCATGACAGTGCCTGTTCTGCAATTTAGAAATGTAGGGAACTCAAGAGAGAGCTTCTGTTCGAACTGTGAAATTTTGAAGAGATCTTAGAAGGACAGTGTTCAAGGCACTGTGACAATATACTCTTGAGAAGACATTTCTGCCTTCCTATATGCAAGGATAATCAGCAACTGAAAATCTAAAAATAGTAATCTCCAGTTAAGCTATTATTAAATGCTTCATTTTGCCTTCTTATTTTATTCAAATTGTGCTGTAAGTGCACTTAACCATATGCAGATGCAAAGTGACTCATACACAAATCTGTTACGGTCTTCCCAATATTTCTCACACTTAGTAATGGCCCTTGGGAAATTTCTAGAAGAAAACACTCTTATAAAGTGATGCTTAACAGCTGTGCTCTGTCTCCAGAGAACAGAAAAAGGAAGTGAATCTAAAACCCAATGGAAGCAAGTGCAGAGTCATTCCAGATACCAACAGTTCATTTCTGATCTTTGATGTTGTGAGAAAGATCAGTGTTTCATTAACAACAAAGTTAAGAATCGTTTGTTTGCCTAGGTTTATGATCACTGATCAATGACTGTCTCTGTGTATTAGTAGGCAACATGACACAGCAGATTAAGAACCCAGAACACTGGCTGATAGTAGCTATGATCTTGGGAACTGTCATATAAAAATGTTTAAAGGCTATCCCATCTTGTTCAATTGTGTTTTTTTAACTTTAGTAATAAGACAGTTTCATATGACTTTGATTTACATTATTTCACTCGTGCCACATAACAGCCCAATATGGTAGTCAAACCTAGTATGATTTGACTTTGATTTTGCGCATAAGTATATATGTTAAGTTGTTTTTTTTTTTTTCTCTTTAAGGGCAAGTTCTGATCTGAATGTAGTAATTAAGGCCAGGGGCTGAAACACAGTTTTGCTTTACTGAAATACAAGTTTTGCCATATATTCTTCTTTAAATGTTTGTGAAATTATAGAAAATTTAGAAGAATAAACATAATTTTAATATATGGGATTTCTTCTCTATCACTTTTTCAAGCCCTTTAGTTTCAATAGTTTTGTAAGGCTTTTATAGTAGAGTTCTAGACTCTTAAATCTCACATTAATTTTGTATTATGGTATTACATTACTTTTAAGTTTTTAGATCATTTTTACATCATACAGTGAAATTGACTTTCTCTTGGTGTGCAGTTCTACGAGTTTGAACATATATAGAGATTTGTGTAACCACCACCGTGATCAGAATACACAACAGTTCCAAAATCCCTCATGCTACCTCTTTACAGCCACATCCTCCCTTCACCTGTAACCCCTAGCAACCACTGATCTGTTCTTCATGACTATAGTATTGTCCTTTCAAGAATGCCACAAAAATAGAATCATACAGTACCTTTTAAAACTGGCTTCTTTCACTCAGAATGGTTTTTTTGAAATTCATCCATTGTTACATGTATTAATAGCTCCTTCCATTTTATTGCTGAGCAGTGTTCAAGCATATGGATGTGTCACATCTTGTTTGTCCCCTCACCCATGGAATGACATTTGGATTTTTTTTCAAGTTTTTAGGCAATTAGAACTGTTAGAAGCTTTCTTTTGCAGTTTTCAAAAAATACTTTTCTTGTAGTAAAGTTCTACTTTCTGTCTCTATGAACTTACCTAATTCTAGGTACCTCATATAAGTGGAGTCATACAATATTTGTCCTTTTGTGTTTGTCTTCTTTCATTTCGTCTAGTGTTTTCAAGATTCATCCACATTGTAGGATATATCAGAATTTCATTTCTTTTTAAGGCTGAGTAATATTTAACTGTATAGACTACATTTTGTTCATCCATTCATCTGCTAATGGGCATTTAGGGTTGTTCCTACCATTGTCTATTATGAATAGTGCTGCTATAAACATTGGCATACAAGTGTATGTTTGACTTCCTGCTTTCAATTTGTTTGTATATATATGTAGAAGTGGAATTTCTGGATCATATGGTAATTCTATACTTAACTTTTTAAGGAGCTACCAAACTTGTTTTCCACAGTGACTGCACCATTTTACATTACTGCCAGTAATGCACAAGGGTTCCAATTTCTCCACATCCTCACTAACACTTTTTATTTATCTTTTTTTTTTTTTTTTTTTTTTGGAGACAGAGTCTCTCTCTATTGCCCAGGCTGGAGTGCAGTGGCACAGTCTCGGTTCACTGCAACCTCCACCTCCCAGGTTCAAGCGATCCTCCTAACTCAGTCTCCCAAGTAGCTGGAATTACAGGCGTGTACCACCATGCCCGGCTAATTTTTGTATTTTTAGTAGAGATGGCGTTTCACCATGTTGGCAAAGCTGATCTCGAACTCCAGACCTCATGTGATCTGCCTGCCTTGGACTCCCAAAGTGCTGGGATTATAGGTGTGAGCCATCACGCCTGACCTATTTATCATTTTTTATAATAGATATCCTAATGAGTGTGAATTGGTATCTCATTGTGGTTTTCATATGCATTTCCCTAATGATTAATGAACATCTTTTTATCTACTTATTGGCCATTTATATATCTTCTTTGAAGAATTGTCTATTCAAGTCCTTTGCATATTTTTAAGTTAGATTGTTTCTTTTTTTGTTGTTGTTTAGTTATAGGAATTTTTTTAATGTATTCTGGATGTTAACCGCTTATCAGATACATGATTTCCAAATATTTTCTCTCATTCTGTGGGTTCTCTTTTCACTCTCTTGATAGTGTCCTTTGATGCACAGAAGTTTTTGATTTCAAAATTTTCTTTCCTTTTATTGCCTTGCTTTTGGTGCCATATCCATGAAATGGGATGCCAAATCCAATGTCATGAAGATTGTCTCCTATGTTTTCTTCTAAAGGTTTTATAGTTTTAGCTCTTATGTTTAGATCTTTGATCTTTTTTGAGTTAGTTTTTATATATGGTATAAGGTTAGAGTCCAACATCATTCTTTTGCTTGTGGACATTCAGTTTTCCCAGCACCATTTGTTGGAAAGACTGGACTATCCTTTCCATGTCAAATGGTCCTGGCACTCTCATTGAAAATCTCATTGAAAATCAACATATGCAAGGATTTATTTCTTGGTCTATATGTCTGTCCTTATGCCAGTACCATACTGTTTTGATTAGTGTAGCTTTGTAGTAAGTTTTGAAATCAGAAAGTATGAGTCTTCCAACTTTGTTCTTCTTTTTTATGATTGATTTGTCATTTAAGGGTCCCTTAATATTACATGTGAACTTTAAGGACAGGGTTTTTTATTTCTGCAAAAAAAATGCCATTGGAATTCTGATGGGGAATGCTTTGAATCTGCAAACTGTTTTGCATAATATTATCATATTAACAATATTAAGTCTTCCAATTCATGAACACAGATATCTTTTCATTTACTTATGTGTCCTTTACTTTCTTCTTATAGTTTTCAGTGTATAAGTCTTTGCCTCCTTGGTTAAATTTATTCCTAAGTATTTTGTTCTTTTTGATGATATTGTAAATGAAAATTTTTTAAAATTTCCTTTTATGATTGTTCACTATTAGTGTATAGAAATGCAACTGGTTTTTGAGTATTGATATTATATCCTGCAACTTTGCTGAATTTGTTTATTTTTAATTTATTATTAGTTTTTGTGTGGAATTTTTAGGGTTATCTATACATAAGGTTATATTATCAGCAAATAGAGATTACTTTACATCTCCCTTTCCAGTTTGGGTGTCTTTTCTTTCTTTTTCTCACCTGATTGCTTTGGCTAGAACTCCCAGTGCTTTGTTGAATAGAAGTAGCAAAAGTGGGCATGCTTGCCTTGTTTCTGATCTTAGTGGTATTTGACAGGTTTCTACATGGATAGACGTCTTCATTTCTCTAGAGCAGTGGTTCTCAGCCAGTGTTGATTTTGACCCTAAAGGCATATTTGGCAATGTCTTGAGACATTTTTGATTGCTACAACTTGGAGTGGAGGAGGTAGTGCTAATGACATCTAATGGAAAAAAATCAGGGGGACTGCTATACATCCTACAATGCACAGGACAGCCCTCTCAACAAAGAACTATCCAGCCCCAAATGTCATTAGTTGCCACAGCTGAGAAATCCAGCTCTAGAATAAATACCTAGAAGTGGTGTTGCTGGGTCATCAAATATATGTTTAACTGAGTCATCAATTGTTTATTTAGCTTTGTAAGATACTGCCAAAATGTTTTCCATAATGGCTGTACCATTTTGTACTCCTACCAGCAATTTATGAGAATTCTGGTTGCTCCACCTCCTTTGCCAGCATAGTTGGTATTACCAGATTTTTAAATTTTCTACCTTTTAATAGATGTATATCAGTATCTCAGTATGGCTCTAACGTGTGCTTCCCTAATGGTAAATTATGTTGGACATATTTTGGTGTGTTTACTTGCCATCCATATATTTTCTTTGGTGGAGTATCTGTTTGATCTTTTTGCCAATTTTTAAATCAGGTTGTTTGTTTTCTTACATTGAGTTTTGAGAGTTCTTTATATATTCTGTGTACAAGTCCTCCAAAGGGGCTAGGCACGGTGGCTCACGCCTGTAATCCCAGCACTTTGAGAGGCTGAGGTGGGAGGATAATTTGAGGGCAGGAGTTCGAGACCAGCCTGGCCAAATGGTGAAACCCTGTCTCTACTAAAAATACAAAAATTAGCCAGGCATGGTAGCATGTGCCTGTAGTCCTAGCTACTCGGGAGGCCGAGGCAGGAGAATCGCTTGAACTCGGGAGGCAGAGGTTGCAGTGAGCCAAGATCATGCCACTGCACTCCAGCCTGGGTGACAGAGTAAGACTCTGTCTCAAAACAAAAACAAAAACAAACAAACAAACAAAAAAAAACAAGTCCTCCAATGGATATATAATTTACAAATGTTTTCTCCATATCTGGAGCTTCTCTTTCCATTCTCTTCTGTCTTTTGCGGAGCAAACATTTAAAATTTAATTAAGTCCAATTTATTGATTTTGTTTCCTTAATAGATTGTTATCATGTCTAAGAACTCTGCCTAACCTAATTCATTAGAATTTTCTCCTTTATTTCCTTCTAAAAGAATTATGGTTTTACATTTAGGTCTGTGATCCATTTTAAGTTAATTTTTGTGTAAGGTGTGAGGTGAAGTCGAAGTTGACATTTTGCATATGGATGGCCAAATGTTTCAGTACCATTTATGGAAAATATAATCCTTTCTTCACTGAATTTTCTTTGCACCTCTGTAATAAATCAGTTGGGCATATTTGTGTAGATTTTCTATTCTGTTCCATTGTCTGTCTCTTTGCCTATACCACACAGTCTTGATTATTGTAGCTTTGGAGTAAATTTTAAAATCAGGAAGTATATTTTCTCTAACTTCATTCTTGTTTTTAAAACTTGTTTTTGTTATTCTACTTCCTTTGCCTTTCCATGTGTAATTAGAGTCAGATGTTCTTTATCTACAAAGCTATCCTGCTAAGACTTTTTTTTAATTGGAATTGCATTAAATCTATAAATACATTTGAGAATTGAGTCTTGACTATTCTGAATCTTCCAGTTAGTGAGCACAGTATAGCTCTCCATTTATTCAGATTGGGTTTTTTTGTTTTTTTTGTTTTTTTTTTGGACGGAGTCTTATCTGTTGCCCAGGTTGGAGTGCAGTGGCACAATCTCGACTCACTGAAACTTCTGCCTCCTGGGTTCAAGTGATTGTCATGTCTTAACTACGCAAGTAGCTGATATTACAGGCACACGCCACCACGCCCAGCTAATTGTTTTGTATTTTTAGTAGAGACAGGGATTCACCATGTTGGCCAGGCTGGTTTCAAACGCCTGACCTCAAGTGATCCATCTGCCTCAGCCTCCCAAAGTGCTGGGATTACAGGCATGAGCCACCACACCCGGCTTATTTATTCAGATTTTCTTTGATTTTTTCCCCTCATAATTTTGTAATTTTTACATAGATCTTATGCATGTCCTATTAGATTTATATCAAAGTATTTCATTTTTGGAGCTATTATAAATGGTATTTTTAAAATTTCAGCTTCCAATGACCCATTGGTAGTATATAGAAATATGATTGGCTGAGTTTAGTGGCTTACACCTGTAATCCCAGGACTTTGTGGGGGCTGATGTGGGAGAATGGCTTGAGCCCAAGAGTTCAAGACCAGACTGGGCAACAAAGTGAGACCCTGTCTCTACAAAAATGTTATTAAAAATTAACCATGCATAGTAGCTGTGCCTATAGTCCCAGCTAATCAGGATGTTGAGACAGGAAGATCCCTTGAGCCCAAGAGTTTGAGGTTGCTGAATTAACTTATTGATTATAGGAAATTTTTATTTTCTTCAGATTTCTTGGGATATTTTTTCTTTTTTTTTTGGGTAGAGACAGGGTCTTGCTATGTTGCCCAGGCTGGTCTTGAACTTTTGAGCTCAAGCCATCCTCCCACCTCAGCCTCCCAAAATGCTGGGATTATAGGCATGAGCCACTGTGCCAGGCTTTAAGCCAGTCTTATATTCTCTAGATAAACCCCATTTGGTCATGGTGTATTATTTCCTTGTATATATTGCTGCATTTCATCTGCTAATATTTTGTTGAGGATTTTCATGTCTGTGTTCCTAATGGGTGTTGATCTTTAGGTTTTTGTAGTGTCTTTGTGTGGTTTTGTTATTAAGGTCATGCTGGGTTCCTCGGGAAGTGTTCTCTCCTCTTCTAATTTCTGGAACAGATCGTGTAGAATTAGTTTTGTTTATTCTTTAAATTTTTGGTATAATTCACCAGTGAAACCCTCTGGGTGAATTCAATTTCTTTAATACACGATAATCATCTATTTGATCTCGGGTGAATTATGGCTATTTCCTAGGAGTTTTCTAGTTTTACCTTCACATTTAGATTATATCACCTTGAATTAACTTGTGTGTGCTGTGAGATGGGGGTCAAGACTCATTTTTCCCCGTATGTTTATCTAATTGGTTGGCACCATTTATGTAAAATGACTATCATTTACTGACTATTCGGCAGTGCCATCTTTGCCATAAATCAAGTATCCATATATGTATGGGTTTTTTTATGGACTCTTAATTCTATTCTGTTGGTTTCCCTATCTTTGAACAATACGAACTCCCTTAGTTGCTATAGCTTTATAAGACTCAATATCAAGGAAAGTAAGTCCTCCTGCTTTGTTTCCCTCCTCAAGGTTTTTTTTTTTCTTTGACTTTTCTACTCCCATAAAAATTTTAGAAGCAATTTTTTAATTTCTACTAAAAAAGGAAAAAAAATACGGTTCTTGGCAGGAAGGGTGGTCAAAATTACTTTATTCAACATTACTGGAGGTGAAACTACATTTATTCTATTTTTAAAATTTGATGGGACACTGGTAGGCAAGATAGCATGAAAAACACCTCTTATTATAAATATGATACATTTTTAAATCTAAAACTCAGCTGACAAGAAGGGAAGGGAAAACAAATCTCTGGGGCCAAAAATATTGAGAAACGGCAACCTCCCAAATTAATACGAATTGCAAATAATAGAATCAAATGTGGAAGTAGGCAGTTTTTGGAAATACTGGGTTTTGAATATAAAGTAAGTAGTTTTACTATATTTAAAGAAATAAATGAGAAATTGAAAGTTGGATTAAGTAATGAGATACTATTAAAAATGACCAAGTAGATTGTAAAAGACCATTTACAACTTGTAGAAATAAAAACAAGAATGAAATTAGAAACTCAGTGGATCAGATAAACAGACTAAGCACAAAGAGTGATTTAGTGAGCTGGAAGATAATTTATGAAGAAGTTACTAATAAATCAGACAAGGAGTTAAAAACATGGAGAGTATGAAAGAAATTTGGGACATGGAAGATAGAATAAGAAGGTCAAATATTTGTATAGTCAGAGTTTTTGAAGGAGATTATAGAAAAATAGGAGAGAAGCAATATGTCAAGGGATAATGCTAGAGTTGCTCACAATTCATGAAAGGTACCATTCCTCCACAAGCCCAAAGACTTACAAGCAGGTTAGTCTAATAAAATGTTAGTGGAGTATACATGGTGGGTATATTTTCTTTAATTTGGCTGAATGCTGGAAAAATTTTATAATAATAAGTTTAGAAAAACCCTACAAAAGTGAAATGAATAAAGGCAAGAACAGAAACTAACAAAATAAACAACAAAATCAGAGAGGATCAATACAGCTGTAATTGGCTCTTTAAAAAGACTAAAATTTAACAAAACTAATAAAAAAGATATTAATTCAAGTAAGTAATATTAAGAATGAAAAACAGATAATAATTGCAAATACATGAGAGATTAACTGCCTAAGAGATTTTTGTGAACAACTCTGTACCAATAAATTTGAAAACTTTGGTTATAGGCAAATTCTCTGGATTAAAAAAAAATCAGAAATTGACTCAAGTAGAAGTAGAAAACCTGAATGTTTATGTACCTATTAAAGACACTGAATCAGTAGGAAAATTTGTACTACAAAGGATCATAAGGCCCAAAAAACTTTGCAGATAGTTTCTACCAAAAAGAAGAGATAAGTGCAATCTTATATAAACACCTACCAGGAATGGGAGAAGAGAATATTGCTCACCTTACTTTATGAGGCTAAAATAATTTGATAAAACAAATAGCAATTACATAAGTAGAAAGTTGTAGGCCAATGTTACTCATGGATGCAGATTTTAAAATCCCACAGAAGAGTATATCTAACCAAATACTCATACACAAATGTTCGTAGAAGCATTTTTTCATAGTAGCCAGAAAGGGAAAACAACTGAAATGATCATCAACTGATGAATGTGTGAATAAAATGTAGTATAATATATAATGAATAATATTCCATTGTATTATGCAGCCATAAAAAGAAATAAAGTACTGACACATGAACCTCAGATGGAAGACTGACCACAAGCCTCCAGTTTCTCTCCATCCCCAAACACCCTCTAAAATAACAGTAAAGAAATCTGTTAAAGGCATAAATCCACAAAGATATGAAGAATTGGAGAAGAAAATAGCAGTAGCATATTGGAAACTGGAATGCAGGTAGATATGTAGTAAATGACTTACAAGACCCCTCCCCGCCGCAAAAAAAAAATAAATATTAAATGTGGTGGAAGGCAGGCAAGAAGCAACTTGACTTAGACTACCCAAAGAATTCAGGAATTGTCCACAGTAGGTAGTTCTGAAGTAGGGTTGAAGGGAAAGTAAAAGAAGTAGTAGTGGTCAAAGGCATCAGGTAAATTCCAAGATCCCTTCCCTCACTCCATGGAGGTGAAACACTGTGACTTTCCATCCCCCATCTCATAGAAAAGTTGAAGTGCAGTCTCTCTGGAGAGAGTAAAACAAAAGATCTCTGCACTGGGGGATACTAGACATATTTGACCATGAATGCTATACTAACAACAAGGTGATTAAGTAAATAGGCATAATGGATATGAGAACCGTTCTTAAGCCCTTTTCCAGAATGTTGACAACCAGACCTTTACAATTGAGTTTAGATATTAGAAAATATTTCTCTGGGCTATTTGAGCAGCCCAAGTGGCAAAATGTAGTTCCTAATATTGAGGGTTACTTAAGATAACCACCCAATGGGATCACCCTGCAGAAAACTCCAGAGTTGACAAACACCATCCATGTACACAAAGCTTCATGTTAGCTTTTTGGTCTTTCGCTCATAAGTATAAGCAACAGTTAGTGATTTCATGTGACATTTCAGGAGAACTCTAGCATGAAAGATTGAGACCAAAACAGGTTAGACGAAATAAGAACTATGCCAGAAGGAAAGACCTTTTAATTTATTTTTTATTTTATTTTTTTGTGAGGCGGAGTCTTGTTCTGTCGCCCAGGCTGGAGTGCAGTGGGGTGATCTCGGCTCACTGCAACCTCTGCCTCCCAAGTTCAAGTGATTCTCCTGCCTCAGCCTCCCGAATAGCTGGGATTCCATGTGCACACCACCATGCCTGGCTGATTTTGTATTTTTAGTAGAGACAGGGTTTCACCATGTTGGCCAGGCTGGTCTTGAACTTCTGACCTCCAGTGATCCGCTCACCTTGGCCTCCCAAAGTGCTGGGATTAAAGGCATGAGCCACTGTGCCCGGCTAGGAAAAGCCTTTTTAAAACTCTATTATTACCAATATTCTCAGGGAGATGAGCTATTACAGCCATAAACCAGGAATATCTATTAAGTCAACCAAGCACATTAACAGATTAAAGGAGAAAAATGATATATTATCTTACTAGATACAGAAAAAGCATTTGATAGAACTCATCTATTCATGAAAAAATCTATTAGTAAACAAGGAATAGAGGAATTTTCTTTAACGTCATAATAAATGAAAAATGAATCTTATAGAACCTATAGTAGATATACTCAGTGGTTAAACACTAAAAATATCTCCTAAAGAAACAAAATGAGTAAGAATGAGAAAGGAAGGAAGAAGACAAACAGTGATTATTCATAGATGAAGTGATAACTCAAAATAATCTGCTTATATGAGTGATAACTCGAAATAATCTACTTAGAAATAATTAGAATTACTAAGTTAGTAAAATAAATAATTACAATTAATAAAAGCTATCAAGATTGATGGATATAAAGTCAATATACACAATCCAGTTGGATGTCTATATAATGGTAACAAACAGAAAAAAGAATTTAAACAAAACTTACCATTTATAGTAACAACAAACTGTAGGTATTTAGGGATAAATCTAACAAAAAAATATTGTGGAGAAAATTATTAAAATTTATCAAAAGACATTAAGGAGAATGAAATAAGTAGAAAAGTAGACCATGTTCCTGAATAGGAAGACTCAAATATTAAAGACATTACCTTACCAATTCCCTAACAGAGATTTTTGAGGAACTTTGAAGCTGATTCTGGGGGAAACTAGGTTATCCATGTTGAGTAAAAACAACAACAAAAATGGAATGAATTTTATTTCTATTGCACCACCATATACAATATTAAAATCAGTTCAAGTGAGATTATTGCTTAAACATGGAGCAAATTATTACAAAACTTTATAATTTCAGGAAAAAATATAGATAAATAAATTATGACCTCAGCATAGGGCAGGATTCCTTAAACATAATGCAAGTGCAAGCCATGCAGGAAAAGATTGACATATTACATTAAAAGTATTTCTTAGTTAAAATAAATCCCATAAAAAGAAATGAAAAGACAAGAAGCTAGACTGTGATGAGCTATCTGTAACATACATGATAGCAAATGATTACTCTCCAGGGCATAGGAAAAAGTACTCAGGGTAAGTAAGAAAAATAGACAAATAATTCAATACAAAAATTAACCAGAAACAAGGCAAAAAAAAAAAAAAAAAAAAACAAACCCAAACAGGCAATTCACAGAGGAGAAATAAATGACCTTTCAACATCTGAACAGGTACTCATACTAATTAATAATCAGGGGAATGGAAAATCAAACCACAGTAAGATACCATTTTACCTGTCTTAGGTAGGAAAAATGTTAAAACGTCTGACAATACCAAATGTTGACCAGGATGGTACACGTGTAGATTGGTTCACTCTGGAAAATAGTTTGGTGATGTTTAGTAAAGTTGAAGATGGTCATATTCTATAACCCAGTGATTCTATTCCCAAGTAAATGCCCTGGAATTTCTCCCACAGGTGCATGAATGTCCATGGCAGCATTGCTTGTAATAGCCCCCAAACTGGGAGCAACTCAAATATCCTTTGATGGCAGAATGGTTAAATAAGTCATACAATGGAATATCTGACCCAGTGCAAATGAGTGAAATAGGGCTAATGCATCGACACAAGTGAATGTGGAGTACCTAATATTGAACACAAAACTGAAGCCACCCAAAATGTATACAATATGATTCTGTTGATATGACATTCAAAAACAGGTGAAAGGAAATAGTCTGTTATTTAAGGATACTTGTATACTCATAAAACTATATTTAAAAGTAAAAGGAGTGGTAAGCACAAAATTCAAGATAGTGCTTTACCTCTTGGGAGGAGAAGGAAAGATAGTAGAGGGGAAACAGCTTCAAAGATATAGATCAGTAGCATTTCACTTCTGAAGCTGGGCCCTGAGTTTCATCTGTGTTATAACTGTATTGTGCAAATTATATTTAAATGCATTTGGGATGCCTTCACGAGAACTTAATATGCATAGTTGATCTCGTCAGGGTTTAATCTCTAAAGTATCACAGGCCTGTCAGATTCGTGAAGCAAATTCCTTTTTGAGTGAATTTTGGCATACTGTTCCCATAGTGAATAATGGTATAGTTTCACTGTGAAGGCCAGACTGGCTATATTCTGTTTGAAATTACAGTTCTCACTCAGATATGCAGGCTGATTGACTCAGGTCTCATCAGACTATTCTGTTACGATATGACGGTATCTGCTTGGGTGAAACCACAACTTGCCCTCCTTCCCTTGAGCAACCCAGATAGACATCATTAACCTGACTCCTGCGATGTTGGTTCCTAGGAGGAGCACCGAACAACCAGTTCCCTGAGCAGTGGTGCTCTTACGTGGACAAAGAAATTCAGCCTAGATTATTTGGCCCTGGACTTCAATTCAGCATCACCAGCCCCCATGCAGCAGGTAGGAAGGGCTTTGCGTCTGAGAATCCCCAGGTGATTCCATTTCTGCTTAGACTTTTCTGATGATCAAATCATGCATATTCTCCTTAGAAAGTGTGAAAAATGCAGACAAGTATAATGAGGAATATTAAAATCAGCCCTAATCCCATCTCCCAGACAGAATGAAATCTTGGTGTATTTCCTTCTAGGGTGTGTTCTTTGTGTGTATATGTATAAATAGATGTGATATTCACACTTCAAAATTTGGACCATAAAGTTTATAGAAAAATGTCTCAGGCAGAAATGAGGGTGAGGTAGAGGACCCTCCAGGTGTAGGAACATCCTGTTTAGGGAACAAGTAACAGCCTAGTTTGGTTAGACTTGAGGGAGCAGTGGAAAGAACTGTAAGTTGGAAGTGGAACCCCTTAGTAAGGGGCCTTGAATGCCAAGTTGGGCAGCTACCCCTTTGGGTAGAATTCTCATCTGAAAAATGGAAATCAGAAATGACAACACTTATGTCAAGGACTGTTGTGAGGATTAATTGAGTTAATACATGTAAGTCATCATAGCTGTGAACTAGTATCACCCACTGTACAGCGTAAGGAATGAGTGCATGGGAAACAATGGAGGACTTTCCTACTCTTTTGCTGAGGTAACTCCTACTTCTTTTCTACTTTTAATATCATTCCAAAAACCTGATATGAGACTGGAGAAAAGCTGTTAAGAAGGGTGGGAGCAATAAGTATAAAAGGAGCATTACTCAGTTTTGGTAGACTATGCACTCAAAGCAAACAACCCCCAAATCTCATCTACTTTCAACACAAAGGCTCTTTTATTGCAGGCCAGAGCCTTTGTGTTCCAGTCCAGGGCCCAGGCAACAGAAGCAGCCCCCATCTGAAGTGTGCTGGCCTCCTGGCAGAGGAAAAAGAGAGATTGCAGAATCACAGAATACCTCTTTTCTCCTTAGGATTGGAACATGTCACTTCCTTTTTGTTATTGTTGTTTTATTTTCATGAGACAAGATCTCACTCTGTCACTCAGGCTGGAGTGCAGTGGCATGGTCATAGCTCACTGCAGCCTCGATCTCCTGGGCTCAAGGTATCCTCCCATCTCAGCCTCCCAAGTAGCTGGGACTACAGTTGCACACCATCACCCACAGCTGTTTTTTATCTTTTTAATAAAAAATGATCTTGATCTCCTGGGCTCAAGTGATCCTCCTGCCTTGGCCTGTGTATTAGTCCATTCTCATGCTGCTATGAAGAAATACCCAATTATAAAGATTCCTTTATAAATTACCCAGTCTCAGGTATTTCTTACCCAAAGTGCTGGGATTACAGGCACATGCCACCATGCCAGGCCGTGTCACTTCCACTTACATTATATTGGTCAAAGCAAGTCAAGTGGCTAGAGCAAAGTTGAGGGAAGCAACGTGTTTTTGTGCACACGCACGCGCATATACAAAGTATAAAGCTTCCACACAAAGAAAAGGGCAACAAATATTTAACAATGTAATTTAATACAAAAGGGTAAACATTTTCCTGACATTTTAAGTTAGATGTAATGAAAACCTTTTTGTTCTCCTTCTTCAGAAACTTCTCCTTTCAGAAGAACAAAGAGTAGACTATGTCCAAGTGGATGAGCAGAAGACACAGGCTCTCCAGAGCACGAAACAGGAGTGGACGGATGAGAGGCAATCCAAAGTATGAGAAACAGGGAAACTTGGGGCTCAGTTTGAGTTTTTTCTATTTTTTTCTTTTCAACTAAAAACACACTGATGGTCAACACAGGTCAAAACCAAGAGAGACTGTGTAGTTTTCAAGGTCTTGGCCAGAACCTTTAGGAAAGAAGACCTCTTTATACATTGAAGGAACAAAAGAAGGAAGCAGTTGCCTTCCTGAGGGGGCTCTGAGAGAATCTAGCCTCCCCCCTGTCTTATCGGAGCAAAGATTGGAGTGAGTGTTGCCCAAGATTATCACAAAGCCAAGACCCAGAGTCCGGCTTAGAATACAGTTGTCCAGGCTGCCAATTGCAAACTCATTCCTCTACCTCATACTTCCTCTGAGAATTTTGACAAAATGGATTAATTGGGTGAGCCTTGGAGACATGTGGGAAACACCTGCAGACACAAAATGAGTAGGGATCTGAACAGTTTTGATACTTGAAAGGTGTGCGTGTCAAGTGAGGGTTTCTTTGTGCGATGTTCAACTGGAACTCTATCATCAGTAGTTACAATTAGAAATACCTACTGATGGTCAGTCTGAAGGCCATTCTCATGGTCCCCTATGCAGCGTGTTTCCCTGTGAGCTGGCTAATGCTAGCAGAGGAATTTTTACCACCTTGGGGAAGGCATAGGTTGTCCCTGGCTATCCTATGATGGGCCCAAGCTTTTGAGTGATACAGAAAAATGACCAGGAAAAACCTATGAATTCCATTCTTAGGTTTCCCAGCCAATTGCTCCCCTCTGCTTGAGAAGTAACTAGGTACTGAGAGTACAAACACTCCCACTTTATAATGAGGGTGTCATGTCACCCCTTCCTTTACACGTCCTGGGGTCCAGGACACCCAGAATGAAGGTGTTAGTTGGGCATGAAGTGTTATTTAATGTCTGTTCTTGATCCTTCTGAGCACCTACAGCTGGAAACTAAGCAGATACTGGTCCTGCATTCTGACTGAGATTTTGTCTTCTTTATGAGGATAGATCAAATTGGCAGTCAGGCCCATGATAGTCAGTGCAGTTGGGGCAGTTGTAGACTTTGCTACAGGATTTCAGGGTTTCCAATCACCCCACAGGTAAGTAAATGCCAAAGTCGTCTTTCTTCAGACCATACAAGAAGTCATTTTGATTTTCAAAGAAGCCATATTGATTTTCAAAGAAGCAGGTTCTGGTGACATTATTTTCTTCCTTGGACAAAGTGGGGGAAATTTTCTAAGTATTTTAACTGAGTTCAGAGTCCTTAGTGAGCCTGGACAGAGCAAGGAGAGGTCTCCCCACTCCCTAAGCCCCACAGCCAGCTCTGCATCACCACACACAGCCAAAGCCGGTGAGGAGCTGCCTTCTTCCCCATGTGACTTGCAAAGAGACTCAGGCAAGAAACCAGGGCTTCAAACTGCCAGTTCCCATGTGTGGAGCACTTGTGTTAGGATCACTGATTATCTGACAAAGGCTGATGCAGAAAAAAATTGTAGGCCCAAGTGTCAAGAACCACACCAGATTGGAGATAGAAAAGAATAGCTGAAATTATGTCAGTAGTGAAATGTCACTCAATTGACCCCCCCAAAAAGAAAAGAAATCTGTTTCTACAAAACATTTCCAGAAACGTATTTATAGCATGAAGAAATACACACATGGGTAGTGTGACCTGTTTGGATGTGATTACTGAAAAATGGAATGCTCTGAATAGGCACTCTCTGCATTAAAGGTATGGAAGGTGATAGGGGTCAGAATTTTAAAATTTTAATTTTGAAAATGGTGACTCACCCCTCATTTCCAGAGTGTATGCAATTGTGTCCTGCTTTGATAACTGTTAGAGGATGGCTATGCAAAAGCATAATGATTCAAGGAAACAAAGTACAGGTAGTTTTTGAGCTGACACCAGCAAAGGTACCATAAGTCAAAATATTGGTTTTGGTGGAGATGATCGATGTGTGTGTGAGAGAGAGCTATGTTTCTGACCAAGGGCCTGATGTTTGTTACAGAAATGATCCCAGAGACCTACAAGATGTGGGAATCAGCATAACAGGGCAATGCAGCAATTAACCCCACTTTGTTTTCTGTAGTTCCTTTTTGTTTCATTTTCTTCTGTCTCATCGCGTTAGAAAATTCCTCCCAGTCAGGAGTTGTCCAGTGCAGGACAGGGGACCCAAGGGTCTCAAGCTTGCAAGTCCAGAAGGTGACAAACCCAGGAGCACTGGGAGTTAAGCTTTCCTTGGGGAAGGAAGAGCCTTGAGGTCCAGCACACAGCCTGGCTCTAAAGGCACGAAGCGACCTGCCCACCGCACAGTCCACTTCACAGGATCAGCTGAATCATGACCTTTAAAAGTTCCAAGTTGACACTGAAGGCTGTCCTCAGACCTGGCTTTTTCCTCAGTCCCTGTTCATACCATCTCTGCACCCCCAATCACACTGATTTTTCAAATTCATTTTGTTTTTACTGTTTCATTTCTGGTGTTAATAAAAGTCTTATAAGGAGGAATCGTGACTTAAGTTCTTTTTTATTTAAGTGATGACATCCAATATAAATAAGGATCACGTTTTAAAAGTTGAATATTTGAAAATGGACTTCATAACCACTTTTACATTGAAGTACAACAAACTTAACCTGACTCACGTGCGTGTTATTTCACTGCAAACAGTTGAGCAGGTGTCTGTAATCAGTACTGCTTTGGCTCAGCCAAACCATATCTTGTCATTTTCTTTATTTCTTCGTTGGAAACTAGCTTTTATAATTGATACTAAAATCAGCTGCTCTTCCTGACACCATGTATAACATGACCTTCATGATTACTTGCATGAGAAGGCAACTGCCCTAGGCCTGCCTGTCCTCAGCAGGCGTCTCTTTTGCCACCACCTCCCTTTTCTCCATAGCCGAGTCTCCCAGATGCCCTGGGTGCTAGGTCGGTGGCATCTCGAGGCCGTGAAGCAAGGAAGGGACAAACAAAGTAGGGAGGGGACGGGCTCAGATTTGGGGGAAACAGACCAAAGGCATAGAGAGAACAGGCCTGCGGGATCCTGGGGCAGAGAGAAAGGACAAAAAGCCACATTAAATGCCTCACCCCTGGTGAAGTACGAGGCCAATCATGAACACTTTTTTCCTACACACACACTCTAGACCAAGTCTCCGACCCACAAAAACAGCAGGTTGGCCCATAAGGCCAACTGAGAGACTCAGACCCTCACATACATGGACGCTGGAGAGCCGCAGGGACTGGATGGCTGTGCAGGGTGATCAGGTGGACAAAATGATCCAGATGGATAAAATGAATCTTGACCCCACTCTGCCGCCACACATAAACACAGATTCCAAGCAGACCTCAGTGGGAAAGGCAGAACAATAAACTCTACGTGTTCCCTGTGCTTTAGGGGAGCCGTTTTGCTTATAAGCACTGTTTGCTTGTAAAGCACTGTCTTTGTTTCATGGTCAAAAACTTCTATTTTACTTAGTTTTGTTTTGTTTTGTTTTGTTTTGGCTTCCTCTTTCTTTATTGG
Organism: Theropithecus gelada; assembly: GCF_003255815.1. Taxonomy (NCBI): domain Eukaryota; kingdom Metazoa; phylum Chordata; class Mammalia; order Primates; family Cercopithecidae; genus Theropithecus; species Theropithecus gelada. The sequence goes on along the minus strand of NC_037689.1, from coordinate 152,010,470 downwards.
GCACTTTGTAGATGTCACGCAGGTCTAAAAGTCACACTGTTAAATAATTATTTAAAAACTGACCAGGACGAAGGTCCTGGTCCAGAGCTCCAAACCAGAAGCAAAAAGGAATCGGGGCGGTGGGCTGGGGGTACTCCTCCAACATCACCAAAACCCAGAAAACGAGGATCCTAACCTCCTCTGCGGGCCAAATCCAGGGCTTGGGCCCTTGGGCTAACCTGCAGGTGCCTCTGACTGCATCACACTCAGAGTAAGGTAACCAGCAAGGGGCTGGAGGGAATGGCCAGCCGAGTCCAGACATGGACAGATGTAACTGGAAGGAGGACAGGAAACAGTTACTGTCCATCTGTAGATAAGAGAGTGCAGCTAAGGCAGGTTGAGGGGCAGGGGAGAGGCTGGGGGAGCAGTATTGCAGCAATGCAGGAGTGTAGCCCCAGGGTCCTGTCCTGAGCAGCTGGTCAGGGTAGCAGCTGTTAGTTCCCAGATGGAGCTCCTGACCCGAGAGGCAAGAGATCTAAGTCCAGCTGTTCTTTTAAATGCTGATGGTAATGCCCTATCTTGACATGACAGTGTTTTCGGATCATGCCATCTGTGGGTAGTAACTCTCCAGTTAGCAGCTTCAGAAGAGTTGACTTCGCTGCTCCATTGGGCCCTACCAGAGCCACTCGTGTGTCACGGTCAATTCCGAATTCTAGATTATTGTAGATGCAAGGCCTACTTTTGTATACTTGAAGCTCACATTTTGCACCATAATGACAGGTGGAGGGATCTTGCCACATGGTGGGAAATAAAATGACAGTGTCTTATCGCTCATGACCCTCTCTGTCAGTGCTGATGCCATCATTTTCTGTAGCGTCTTCTCCTTGTTCTGGGCCTGCTGGGCCAGCTTGGCACTGCCGTGACAAACCTCACAATGTAGTTCTTCATGTGTGCAATCTGATCTTGCTCCCAGTGAAACCTCTTCATCTGGTTCTCCTCCAGCTCTAGCCGCGTCTTCACATACTGATCATAATTACCCGTATAATACTTCAGTTTCTTGTAGTGCATATGAATGATGTTGGTACAGACACCACTCAGAAATCCTGGGAATGGGAGACGAGGACCAAGATGCGCTTAAAAGTTTTTAGTTCTTCCTCCAACCACATGCAAGCATCTAGGTCCAGGTGGTTGGTGGGCTCATCCAGGAGCAGCATGAAGGGCCAAATAAAGAGTCTTTTAGCTTCTTGCGCTGCGTGGCAGGTGTGAAACCTAGTCCATGTAAGATCCACGAGGCCCTCATCTCCATTGACAATTCCATTCAGTTCAATAAATATTTAATGATCACCTGCTACATAAGAGGTATTCTTATTGGTGCTGGGTATATAAGAAGGAGTGAAACAAATATGTCTTTCCTTAAGCTTCTATTCTGGCAGGATGTGGTGGGCAGTGTTGGTGCCCTGCCCAAGTCCTCTGGCACCCCTTTCTCTGATTCCATGTGCTCTTCCTTCTGAAGCCTACACCCCTGGAGCTCCTTCTCAGAGGATAGCCCCTCAGCTCCTGGAGCTGCTTTACCTGCAAGAGCAGAGAGCTGGAAATGGCTCGGAATTCACTCTCCCTACCCTGTGGAACCTGAATCTTTCCTCCCTCTGGAATTGCACCCTTGCTTGGATTCTTCTTTGCTCTGCTTTCCCCACTAGGGGTTCTCAGCCTTTGGGGCGTCCAATTTTCATACATTGCCTTCTTGAAAAATGGTCGCAACAATATTTTCTGTCTTGCTTGCTCTTTCAGCATCTAGCCACTCCCCATTAAGAGATGGAGTCTATGTCCCATCCAGTAGAACTTGGGTAGTGATGCTGTGGCCAATAGTGTATAGCAGAGGGGATTCTGACTTCTGGGGCCAGGTCATACATGATGATACATCTTCCACCTGATATATATATATATGTATCTCCTTGGAATCCAGCCATTATGCTGTGAGGAAGCACAGGCCACATGGAAAGGAACCAAGTCGCTTGGCCCTCAGACTATTCTGAGTGTTACCAGCTGGCAGCCAGCACAAAATTGTCCCCTTCCTGTGTAAGACATCTTGGAAGCAGATTCCTTCAGCCTTCGGTTTAGCCACCCTAGCTGCTGCCACATGGAGCAGACATGAGCCTTACTCCCAGTGGCTGCCCAAACTGGAGATGCAAATGATCATCATTGTTTTGAGTCGCTAAGTTTAGGGGTGGTTTGTTATGTCGCAACACTTACTAGACCACCAACCGAAGACAGAGGTGAGACAGGAAATACAAAACAAATTTGTACATTATACTGTATTTTAGAAGGTGGCAAGCAGTATGGGCAAAAAGAAAAGGGCAGTGAATTGGTCTGTGAGGGGTGCAGTTACATGATGAAGTAGGGTGAGGAGATGAAAATCGAGAAGATTTAAAGGAGATAAAGGAGCCAGCCATGAGCTAGATTTGAGAGAGCACCAAAGGCAGAGAGAGCAGAGTGTGCAAAAGCCCTCATTCAGCAGAAACCCTGGAATATTGAAGGTACAGCTGCAACACCAGGGTGGCTGGTATGGAGTTTGTAAGAGAGTATAGCAGAGAAGGTGGAGAGGTAATGGAGGATTCACAGATTACAATGTAAGGCCTTATTGGCCCTTATAAGGATTCTATCTTATCTTCTGAGTGAGAAGGAAACCAGTGAAGGGAATTGAGTAGGGGAGACATGTGATTGGACTTAATGACTTGAAAGGATCACTGTAGAGAATATATTATAAGAAGATTAAGATTAGAATAGGGAGACCAGGTAGGAGGTTATTGCACTCAGATAGGCAAGAGGTGGTTGTAGCTCAGACCAGAGTGGCAGCAGTGGAAGTGGTGCGATGTGGTTGGATCTTGGATAGCTTAGACAGAATGACAGAATTTGCAGAGGGATTGCATGTGGGTGATGAGAATAAGAAAGGAGTCAACAGTGACTCCAGGGTTTTTCACCTAAGCAACTGGATGGGAGTATTCTCTTGGATTTCCAAGCAGATCATTATTTTTAGTATATGCAAAAGCTGCAGAGTCCTATAGCTGGGTTCATTTCCTAGGGACTCATGACACTGTGCAACCCTCCTATGCCTCAGTTTGAGTGCATGTGTGTGAGAGAGAGCATGCCCACTCACATGCATGTGCCCCTTGAGGTTTTCCAACTGCAAAATGAGGGTTGTAACAGCCCCTAATATACCTAGAGATTATTGAGTCATGGTTGTTAGATGACATAAAAGAGGTGATACATCTACAACAGGATCTGACCCACAAAATATTACCACTTGTTATTTTTAATGGAAGTTAGATATTATTTTAAATGCTTTGCATGTTATAGCTGATGAAATCCTCACTATGTGGCAGATTTTATCAAGGCCAGCTTTATTGACAGGTGAATTTAAGGATCTGCTAATAGATGGTATAAGGGATGTGTGGCCAAGAGAGAAGTCTAAGAATTCAGCATATTATTTTTGATCTGAACAGCTGTCATTAATCACTGTGTAGAAGAGTTGGAAGTGGGGAAAGATTAGAGGTTCAGTTTTGGAGTGTTAATTTTATCTCTCAAGCAATTGCAGATGTCAGGATAGGCAGTTGGATCTATGAGTGTGGAGTGTGTCTTGGAGTCTAGGGACATAATTTATACACACACACATGCCCATGTGCACATTTAACATAATATCTAACTTTCATTATAAATAACAAGTGGTAATATTTAGTGGGTCAGAGCCTGTGTATAATTTATGTCTCAACATGAGTCAATACGCACGCACGCGCACACACACACACACACACAATTTATCCATGGGATTAGACCAGGATATTAAGAGAATGACTGTGAAAGTGAAGATGCCCTCCTCAGCTCCGATGTAATTGCCTTTATAAACAAACAGGTGAAACAATTCCCTGTATTTCTCATCTGTCCCTCTGTCAAGACACACACACATACTCATACTGCAACCCACTACATGGATTTCATTCCCTTTCCCCTCCCAGGTGTCTCCATCAACAGTTTGAGAAACCCTACCTTAGCTAATAGAGATGCAAATAGCAGACTCAATAAACTTATGGCCAGATGTTTTCTCTCAGGTGTCACAGATAGACTCTGCAGCAGGACTATGAAGTGCTTTATCTGTGTGTCAGAGGACAAAGCACAAAAGTTCTCAATTCCATGAGAGCAGCAAAGCCTCGCACGTTCTGTCCACTGACTGCAAGTGTGCCCGATAGAATATACTTAACACTACTAAACTGTACACATAAAAATAGTCAACATGACACCTTTTAGGTTATGTGTTTTGTTTTGTTTTTACCACAATTTAAAAAAACCTCAAGAACTGCTGAACGGACAGCATACACAGTCATCCAGATGATACATTCATGGAAAAAAGTCCCTTCCTTCCTTCCTTCCTTCCTTCCTTCCTTCCTTCCTTCCTTCCTTCCTTCCTTCTTTCCTTCTTTCCTCCTTCCCTCCCCCCTTTCTTTCTTTCTTTCCTTTCTCTCTCTTTCCTTCTTTCCTTCCTTCCTTCTTTCTCTTTCCTTCCTTCCTCTTTCCTTCCTTTCTCCCTCCTTCCTTCCCTTCCTTTCTTCTATGCCTTCATCCCTGTCTCCTTCCTTCCTTCCTTCCTTCCTTCCTTCCTTCCTTCCTTCCTTCCTTCTTTCCTTCTTTCCTCCTTCCCTCCCCCCTTTCTTTCTTTCTTTCCTTTCTCTCTCTTTCCTTCTTTCCTTCCTTCCTTCTTTCTCTTTCCTTCCTTCCTCTTTCCTTCCTTTCTCCCTCCTTCCTTCCCTTCCTTTCTTCTATGCCTTCATCCCTGTCTCCTTCCTTCCTTCCTTCCTTCCTTCCTTCCTTCTTTCATCTCTCTGTCCTATCTATCTCTATCATGAAAGAAAATGAAGTAATTAAGGGTAGGGCTTTGTAAACTGGAGTCTGGAGATTGAGAGAAGATTGCACTCACACCTGATAAAGTTCAAACCACGGAATGTTCCAGTAGACTTTGATACACACCTGAGGTCAATATCTGCCAGCCTTGAACGTCTCTGGGAGTACCCCCATTAAATAACCAGTCTGAACAAGTTTGTAATTTGGGATTTCTGCACAGCCAATGAACTGCCTCAGAAAATAACTTTTTGTGGAAATCTCCTGTATAAAATTTATTCTGCCCTTGCCTTATCAGGGCTGGCCTGATTCAGTGTACCTGAATTGCAATTCTTTGTTTCCCAAATAAATGTTATTTTCTTTGGCCTCTATGTCCATCTTTCTTCAGTTAACACTCTATATCTATCTCCATCTATCATCTCTATTATGTATCAAAAGCAAGTTAGTTTGTGGTCATGGAACAATATGAACACATTTATTGCCAGGGAAAAACAAAGTGCAACGTTCTCTCACAGAAAGTCAGACTGGCTTACTGATGATGTGGGTTACTTGGCATACATGTTTTGTCATTAGGATGAACTGAATGTAGACTCCAGCATTCCCACAGAATGCACTTCAAACACATATGCTATATACACTAGACCAGATACCTTACCCCTTGCAACTATTACACACTTGATAGCAAAATCACCTGGAACATATTTTCAGATGTGTGTGAGCAAGAAATATTTGAAGAACAGAGATATAAGAAGCAGACACACATCAACTTGGAAAGAAGCCTTGGAGCCATGCACAGGCAGGACATTGAGACCCCAGAGCACCTAGTGTAGCTCACACCTGCTTAATCTAATGTATTTCAAAATGACAAAATATACTAGTTTTAAGATATCAAACAGACACTATGTGATATGGTTTGGAACTGTGTCCCTACCCAAATCTCACGTTGAATTGTAATCCCCAGCGTTGGAGGTGGGGCCTGGTGGGAGGTGATTGGATCATGGGGTCGGTTTCTCATAGTTTAACACCATCTACCTTGGTGTTGGTGTGGCAATAGTGAGCGAGTGCTCACGAGATCTAGTTGTTTAAAAGTGTATAGTACCTCCCCCCTCTCTCTCTTCCTCCTGCTCCAGCCCTGTGAGACGTGCTTGCTTCCCCTTCTGTGGGCAGCAAGCCACCCAGGTGCCGAGGCGAGAGATCGAGGGCACGAGCTGTTCCAGTATAATAAAATATATAAAATAAGAATAGTTATACTAGATATAGATAATAGATATGATTATATATGAATATCATTAATCATTAGTTTGTAGCAATTACTCTTTATTCCAATATTATAATAATCCTCGCTCTACAATCATAACGTAGGAAAAGCCAGAGATAGGAGCTGAGGGGACGTAGTGAGAAGTGACCAGAAGACAGGAGTGCAAGCCTTCTGTAATGCCTGGGCAGGGCCACCAGAGGGCTCCTTGGTCTAGCGGTAGTGTCAGTGTCGAGGAAAAACACTCGCTCCTTAGCAGACTGGGAAAGGGAATCTCCCTTTCCTCGGAGAAGTTCAGAGAAGACTCTACTCCTCCACCTCTCATAGAAGGCCTGACATCAGTCAGGGCCACCCGCAGTTATCCGGAGGCCTAACCATCTCCCTGTGATGCTGTGCTTCAGTGGTCACGCTCCTGGTCCGCCTTCATGTTCCATCCTGTACACCTGGCTGTGCCTTTTAGATAACAGTAGCAAATTAGTGAAAGTACTAAAAGCCTCTGATATGCAGAAATAATGGCATAAGCTGTCTCTCTCTCTCTCTCTCTCCTCTCTTTCTCTCTGCCTTGGCTGCCAGGAAGGGAAGGGCCCCCTGTCCAGTGGACACGTGACCCACATGATTTTTACCTATCATTGGAGATGGCTCTCACTCCTTACCCTGCCCCTTTGTCTTGTATCCAATAAATATCAGTGCAGCCTGGCATTCAGGGCCACTACTGGTCTCCGCGTCTTGGTGGTAGTGGTGCCCCGGGCCCAGCTGTCTTTTCTTTTATCTCTTTGTCCTGTGTCTTTATTCCTACAATCTCTTGTCTCCGCACATGGGGAGAAAAACCCACCGACCCTGTGGGGCTGGACCCCTACACCGTTCACCTTCCATCATGATTGAAAGCTTCCTGAGGCCTCCCCAGAAGCAGAAGCTGTTATGCTTGCTGTACAGCCTGCAGAACCGTGAGCCAATTAAACCTCTTTTCTTTATAAATTACCCAGTCTCAGGTATTTCTTTATAGCAATGCAAGAACGGACTAATGCATTATAGTACTTGAAAAGCTCTTCACTCTTTCTTATTCATTAGGTCTACAGAGGTTTACTGTGTTAGACAGTCATTCCTTTTAATAAAGTCGTGCACCACATAATGACATTTTGGTTCACGGAAAACTGCATAGACCACAGCCGTCCCATAAGTTTATAATGGAGCTCAAAATTTCCTGTCACTTAGTGACGCCTTAGCTGCCACAACGCCATAGTGCATTGCCTTACTTTTTCTATGTTTAGATATGTTTAGATACACAGATACTTACCATTATGTTGCAATTGCCTACGGTCTTCAGTTCAGTCACATGCTATCCAGGTTTGTAGTTAGGAGCAACAGGCTCCACCATATAGCCTAGGTGTGTAGGAGGTTATATCATCTAAGTTTTGTAAGTACCCTCTAAGACGTTCACACAATGATTCAGTACTCAGAACGTACCTCTTTAGATATATTCGGTATCTTAACACTGAAATCTAATACCCTTAGTTATTCCCAATTAAAATATTGTCATGGAATGGATGGATGGTTTATAAATAATTCTGATGTGGGATAGTTTCTTCAAATAACATCTTACCATATCCTCCCAACCCTTCTGCCAAAAAAATAAAAGCAAGTGGAAATGTAGGAATAGGGGTCTACCTCCTTGGTGGCCTGATCTATGAAACCCTTAGTGCTCTTGGATTATACCTTGAGAAACACAGATCTTGAACAATATTGATAGGGGTGCGCTGTGCTTTTCTCAGTGCATACTCAGTAAAGCTATACACATAGTATGAATCACAAATATGGTAACTACTTATCTATCCATATTTTGTTAAAATATGTATCCTCGTCAGTGCAAATGCATTCATCTGCTGATGGGCACTTGGGTTGCTTCCACCTCTTGGCTATTGTGAATAATAGTGTCTCTAATTGTGAATAGTGTCTCAAATTGTGTTCTGTTACAATGGAGAACAGATTCTTATTGAACTTATGTAAGTAACCACATTGCCATAAATTAAGTACACTTACAAACCATTTTCAAATTCTGGATAAATCAGGTAGAGAGAAAGAAATACACTCCAATATGGTTTTTCATGATCATCATTTCCCATTTGAACACGTTTCCACACTTCCCCTGTGATTTTCTTTGAGTTTACATTAATAAAACAATGGAAAGATTTGGGATACAGTCCCTCTTTATGAATTTTCTATCTCCATAGCAATGGAAAACACTTGTGAAATATTTAGCAGCTTCCTATAAATCAGAACTTACTTTTATTATCAGCACATCTGCGATAAAATGAGTAATCTTTCTGACATACTTACTGAGATGGAGCAAAATCCTGAAATCCCCAGGGGTAAAAAAGGGAACAATTACATTCAACATGGCTTGAGATGTATTAATTTTATTAAGATGCTAAGTGCTGCAACATCATTACAAGAGAACCCCTACGTTGCCTCTGGTCACTCTGCTTTCAGAAACTAAGAAATGTGACTTTAACTCTTGCTTTGTATACTATGGACATGCAGTGATGTCCACAAGAGATTTTGGTGGATTTCCAGGGGACTCACAATCCAATGATCATGTCTGTAACTGAAAGCAGTGGTTTTAAAGGGGGACTTGTCATGAAGGGTATGCAGGGGAGGGAGGGAGCACATGTGGGGTCTATGTGACTCTCTCTTCAGTGCCTTGTCTATCAGGTGGCCGAGCTGGCACCATTGTGAACAAAGAGCTAGGTTGTAAAGTGGCCACTGTCTCAAGACACACTCCAGATGGGACAGAGTTTCATGGTGGGCATACCTTAGGTTGTAAATTGACTGTTTTCTCTTGAGGCAATCTCCTGATGGGAGAGATTTCCGGCTTTGGAGCTTCTAAGTAGGTACATGGTTAGATGAGAGCTTGCCCTGTAGGGAGTGTCTGGTGCAGGGAAGGCAAAGGTAATGATTGCATTCTAAAGATTTGTTGGAGCATTATGGTACAAGATCTGGAAAGTCTCTGGGAAAACCTGTCTTGGTTCCCATACAGAGGGTGCAACAGAGGTAAACTCTACCACAGAGAAGTGTGACTATTCTTGCAACCGGGGCAAAAGTTAAAAGTAGCTTCTGCCACCACGATGATCCAGATCTGATCCAGGATGCTAACGAATGATCTCTCGATGATGTTCGTTCAGATGTAGCTTTGATTTGTTGGTGCATGTCTCTCAGGGCTATCGAGGCATTTCTTTAATTATTGGGGATGTATCCACAGCAGTTAGTCTTAACTATCGTGCATGTTCCCCACTGCCAATTGTAACTGGAGTTCCTGTGATGATATGATGACCACTTGGCTCAGTATATATTTAACAGGTTACAAGAGGAGCTATGAGTATTCATGAAGGTGATCATAAGCCCTGTTTAGTTCTTGAGGATGGGTCTGTTTAGTTAAATAGCTGCATCCCATCCAGGAGATGGCATTTTTTATGGAAACAAAAGAAAAACAAAGGTTAATGTTGGGCACAGCCTATCCAGATCTTAGGCTCAAAGTGTCTTTAGTTACAGAGGAGGAAGTCGGTGGCAGACTAACATGTTTTTCTCATCTGTGTTACAAGGAATGAGGTAGCAGTAATTTCACTGGTTCCAAATCAGAGAAATGGAAGAAAAATTTGAAAGTGTTAGTTTAGGGACTCATAGTCTGGAAAGAATTCACAATTTAGTCCACATTGCAGAAAGTAATAATAATATTAAAAGGCAAAACTCAAAGATAATGGACAAGACTACAATCTAACAAGAGGTGTACTATATAGTTTTTTCTGAAACATATTTTTTCTCTCTCCAGTCCCCATTCTTACTAAACACAAATCATAGTAGGACAAACTTATTTTCAAAATTTTAGTCTTATGATGCTTGGCCTGATTATTTGCATAAAGTGCAGGAAGAATAATTATTTGGCAAATAGGTTCCTTTGAAAATCGGCTTTGCTGGAATTTTTATTCATAAGGAATCTTAGATGAGACCTCTCAAGGCCTCAAGCCCAGGCATGTTTTTTTCTGTGCTTGCAAATACTTGTATGGATTGGGTAAACATCTCTCCTTTCGAGGTCCTAAGATAACTTAGGGCTCCTAGGTCTGTAGGAAAGTGACATTCTTTATTTACCACAGGTCAGGAACCCCCATATAGGGACTGCATAGACAAGCTATGAGGCCAGTTTTTCTAAGGGGCTTTTATCAGCTCTACAAATCAATCATGATTCCTTAGAGCAGTCTGTTTATAGCTAAAAGCATGCCATTCCAGTCAAAGCCTTGGGAAAATAACCATTGTCTCTAATTGTGTCCTGTTACAACAGAGAACAGATTCTTATTGAACTTATGTAAGTAACCACATTGCCATTAATTAAGTACACTTACAAACCATTTTCAAATTCTGGATAAATCAGGTAGAGAGAAAGAAATATACTCCAAATTTCACTCACAGGAGTGTACTTTACCCAATTGTTAAAAGCTGTAAATAGCTCAAAAGAATTATGCTTTTCTGTACATGGAAACACAAAAGAATTAGCAATATTTCAAACAAGAAATCATAAAAAGATTATTTTGGTCTTTTGTTAGTTCAGTCTATGTAATTAACTCTAGGTTTGCTGGATGTTCATGAACACATTAGCTCTCCATGGGAGTCTTGGAAATTTTTTTCTCTTTTCTAATATCACAGTCTCCAAAGTTATCAGAAACCTGCATTCAAGAGTACCTGTCAGAGTATTAGAGCTGATTATAAAGAATCAGAGTAAAAAAGCGATTATGGGTGACATGAGCCTCAGAACAGCCACAGTTAAAGACATAAACAACAAAGAAATTTGGTCATCTCTGTGGCACAAACAATTTAACATAACAATCATAATTACTACTGATAACGTATCAGGATTATAGGAATCTTATACAACTTTGGAACACATACTAAGAATATATTTATATGAATATAACCCAAAGAAAGCTTAACACCATTTTGTATTTGACAATGTTTCCTATATGGCTTCAATAGACCAAATAAGCCAAATATGTCTCTTTTGGACTTTAGGGTATCTCATATCCAAAAGGGTTGACCAGGTCAAAAAAGGACTTAATTTAGAATTTGACTTTAGAATATTTGTTACATATCAAAGATTTAACCACTTGACATTACAAAATAGAATCCCGGATTACTATATGTCATTTATTTAGACAAAATGATAACTCGAAAATTTTAAAAAGGCAAAAATCTTTACTTGTTGGTAGAGGAAAGACTTGGCTTTCTAAACAAGACGCAATAAAGGTAGCATGAGGCCAACTAAATCTGTCTTTTCTTCCCTCTTTTTTCTGTCATTTATTCAAAAGGAAAACAAAAATCTTTCATTATCTTTTAATAGTACATGAAAATCTTGTTCAACACAGAAGCCAAATTTCACCTTTGAATTAGTGTACCATCTATTAATGTTAGACACATTTTTTTTTTTTACACAGGGTCTCACTCTGTCACCTAGGCTGGAGTGCAATGGCATGATCACGGTTCACTGCAGTCTCAACTTCCCAGGCTCAGCTGATCCTCTCACCTCAGCCTCCTGAGTAACTAGGAATACAGGTGCTGGCCACCAAACCCAGCTAATTTAATTTTTTTTTTTTTTGTAGAGATGAGGTTTTGCCATGTTGCGCAGCCTGTTGTTGAACTCCTCCCAAAGTGCTAGGATTACAGGCATGAGCCACCAGGACTGGCCTTTAACCCAATTCTTAATAAAACCTTATAAACAAATCTATCCAATCTCAATTCGTTTGACCATAAGGTAAGATTTCCATAAACTTTTATAATCCTTTACAATTTTTGTTAAAGAAAAGACGAATGCTATAAGAAAACCAGATACATTGGCTCAGATTCTGGCCCTGCATCAATGTGCTTTTATTTTAATGTTTAATTTAGAGGAAAACTAAATGATCCCCTTCAAATTTCAGACAGCTTGCTCATACCTATAGAACTTCCTTAACAAGATCAATCTTTCACAAATATTTTACAACTTGTTTAAACTTTCAGTATTCTCTTATTCTTCCTGCTTAGGACAATGCTTCAAAACTTTTGAACTAGCCAAAATTGCCTTCCATTGAACAAAAACTATATATCCCTGCCTTCTTATAACCTTTTGTCAGAAACACATTCCACTTTCCTTATCCACTTTGCATGTCAAACTGTTTCTCCAGTAGTCTCAATTACATATGTTACAGTGTTAATTCTCAGCAACTTTTATTTTTGGTGAAAAACCTGGTAAGTAAGCAATTATAACCATGTATCAGCTTGCAAAGCCCAGGACCGAGACAGACCGAGCTTTAGACAATGTCTGACTCTTCCCAGCCTAGCCAGGGAACCTGGCAAACTCCATATGTCCTCAGGCCTTACCTAGAATCTAATGGATGTAAAACAGAGAAGTCAAACAATTATTAAAACCATGTTTGTGATAATAAATTATACTACCTAAAAAAAAAAAAAAAAAAAAAACTCATAGAAGCAAGTTATAACCTTAAAGCATCTAGCAAACAGTATCTGACCTGCCTAAATTAGACCGAATGTCTAAATTTTGAAGATGTTTTTATTTTATTAGTTTTTATTTACTTTACCAATAATCTTTAAACTGTCTTTATTTCTCAAAGATTATTGGAGTCAGATGACCTAAAGCCATTGAAGTTTCTACTTTTCTGACAATATGATTGATTTAAGCCCTTATTATATCTTAAGCCAATTAATTAGACCTCTTTCATAAATTGTGGCAGCAAAACTCATAGAAGCAAGTTATAACCTTAAAGCAAATGTCTAAGTCTTTTGTCAATTCTTTAATTCAATTGTTTATCGCTTTGCTTGAGTTTTAGGAGTTTGTTGTATATTATGAGTTGAGTTTTAGGAGTTTGTTGTATATTATGAGTTGAGTTTTAGGAGTGTGTTGTGTATTACAGATACTAAACCCTTATCAGATATATGATTGGCAAATATTTTCTCACTTTCTTCAGCTTGCCTTTTCACTTTTGGGTTGAGGCTTAATATTACCATGCTGCCCCGGCATCCATTTTGTTGTCTTGACTTGAGTCCCCAGATGCCACACGATGCCCTTGGTTAATAGCCTAAGCCCAGTTCCCAACCGCTGCCTTTCGATTCCACTTTCCTTCCCCTAAAAGCTGTCTCACCAATACACACACACACACCCAGCTGCTTGACCAAATGTAAAGTTAGGTTAGGTCCATGTAGTTAGGTTAGGCCCCTTTTTCTGGGCATTTGCTTCGAATGCTCCAATCTTCTCACCCCCTACTGTGATGCTCTGACCACCTCCCTGGACCCAAATAAAGGCAAGTGCCCCAGGTCCACGCACACCCTGTGCACATGTTGATTGACCTCCGTGTAGCCACCGTAACCTATGAATAACAGAAGTTCTTTGTTTCCGTCTTCTGGCTCTTCTAATCGCTGAAGGAGTACTCTCCGTTTTAAAGGAACTAAAGTAAACTAGTTCAACCATTGTGGAAGACAGTGTGGCGATTCCTCAAGGATCTAGAACTAGAAATACCATTTGACCCAGCCATCCCATTACTGGGTATATACGCAGAGGATTATAAATCATGCTGCTATAAAGACACATGCACACGTATGTTTCTTGCGGCACTATTCACAATAGCGAAGACTTGGAACCAACCCAAATGTCCATCAATGACAGACTGGATTAAGAAAATGTGGCACATACACGCCATGGAATACTATGCAGCCATAAAAAAGGATGAGTTCATGTCCTTTGTAGGGGCGTGGATGCAGCCGGAAACCATCATTCTCAGCAAACTATCGCAAGAACAGAAAACCAAACACCGCTTGTTCTCACTCATAGGTGGGAACTGAACAATGAGATCACTTGGACTCAGGAAGGGGAACATCACACACCGGGGCCTATCATGGGGAGGGGGGAGGGGAGAGGGATAGCATTAGGAGATATACCTAATGTAAATGACGAGTTAATGGGTGCAGCACACCAACATGGCACATGTATACATATGTAACAAATCTGCATGTTGTGCACATGTACCCTAGAACATAAAATATAATAAAAAACTAAATAAATACAAATAAGTAAAAAATTAAAACAACTTTCTTGATAATGTTCTTTAATGCACAAAAGTTTTTCATTTTGATGAAGTCCAGTTTAACAGTCTTTTCTCTGGCTGCATGTACTTTTGGTTTCATATCTGAGAATCTATTGCCAAATCCAAGGTCATGTAGATTCACCCTGTGGTTTCTTTGAAGAGTTTTATGGTTTTAGCTCTTACATTTAGGTTGCTGACCGATTTTGCATTAATTTTTACTTACCGTGTTACATGGGGGTTCAACACCATGCTTTTGCAGGAGTAATTCCACTTGTTCCAGCGCTGTTTGTTGAAGAGATTGCAGGATTGGCACTCTTGTCAAAAATTATTTAACCAGAGATCACATCAAGTTAAAAAACTTCTGCACAGCAAAGGAAACAATTCACAAAGTGAAGAGACAACCCACAGAATGGGACAAAATATTTGCAAACTACCCATCTGATAAGGGATTAATGACCAGAATACATAAGGAACTCAAACAATGTTGTAGGGGGGAAAGAAAAAAAAGTCTAATAATTCAAGTTAAAAAGAGGCCAAAGAAGCAAAGGAACAGGAAGGGCATAGGGAGGGTTGGGAGCGGGGGCGAGGAGGGATGGGGCAACCACAGACAGGATGGAGATTTAAGGATCCCTGTGATTCCCGAGATGACCCTGAGAGCATCAGCTGGGGAACCGGATGAAAATTCACGGCAGACGTGCATTGTCTGGAAGGAGGTGAGGAGCCAGAAATGGTGAGTTATTCACTGAAGGAGTGACCAC